>NC_083774.1:29409740-29454740 GCF_963514075.1 Conger conger | reverse complement strand
ATCTGGCAGCATTGAACCTAAGTCACAGAACCCCAAGGCTGGATGATTTGCCTTGGATTTACCGTGACAGAGGGACAAATATCCAACTTTTACTTTCTGTGAAGAGGAGAAAAACAAACGAAAGTGATGTAGTCCCTGTGGTTTAAATGTCCACGCGAATGTATTCTCACCATTCTAAGTTCTACAATATGCTTCTCACACCTTGGCTGCCTCAACTTCACAGAAGCTTTCTGGCTGCAAGAGAGAGAGGGAGAGGGGGAGAGGGGGGTGGTGGCGTGTTCAGTCTATCTACAAGAGTGGATAACTTTGTCCTTAACTTTGGGAAACGGATTTAAGGCAATGTTTGTTTGTTTATTTATTTATTCCTATTTATGTATTTATTTGTTGTTTATCTATCCATTCATTGGGTGGGATTTATTTTTTTAATTTATTTTTTTAAAGCTCATCAGAATGTAGGGGAAACCAGGCCTTAGGGCTCTGATGTAGTTGAAATCCAGCCTGGACCGCCAAACTGACAAGGGGGACTTCCTCGTCCTCAACCAGGACACAAATAGCTAATTGAATTGGAAGTTCGTTTACCGGAATCTAGAACCACCAACTACGTATGAAATATATATATTTATTTATTTCATATATCTTTACATATATATGAAAAGAAAATACCATCCATGCAAGATGATGGTAATAGAGTGGAATAGTCGAGAATGACACACGGAAAGACAGATACGGTTTAGTGGCGTGGTGCATGTGTTTTCCCTCGTTCACTATGGGGTACTTTGTGAGCGTGCACGTAATAAACACTCCGCGCCGTTGGACAGAGGTGCGAATCTCAAAGCATTTCTGCCAAATGAAGTGGCAGCAAGGAAAGGAAGAGAGAGAGGGTGAGAGAGGGAGGGAGAGGGAGAGAGACAGAGAGAGAAATGGAGAGATCTACAGCTGTCAGGGGTCAGGCAGGCTGAGATTGCTTCCAGAGATCTTTTGAAAAATTCACACGTCTGAAGGCTTAGTGCTTTGCTGTCTCTGCATTTCAAGCCCAGATCAGTGGAATCACACAAAAAAAGCTAAAGAAAGGGAAAAAAAAGTAGCCTGGTTTGGAGAATTGTGATGACCAGAGGGAGGATTGATTTTAGGGAGGGAGACTCCTCTCTTCTCTCTGATCACCACGAAGGAAAGAAAAAGAAAAAAATGCACAGAAAAAAATGACGATGCTTCCTTCTTCTTATATCTCCACTATAGACAGTATAAAGCAACGGTCACTTTAATGATGTTCCTTCCATTTTGCGTGGGTGTTTGAAGGGTGCGAGAGACTGAGAGGTGTGAAATATTAGATTAATCTTTCCGGATTCTTAATTAAATGCACCTGATTAAAAGATGAATTGAAGGGGAAAACTTACTCAAACAGGAAGCAACGACTAAACAATGAACCTCTAGCGGAAATCCAAATTAAAAAAATAAAGTGCAACTGATAGCTCTGTTAACATCAAGTAGATGTTTCTTTATTTGAACACAAGTTAATCAAACTTCTAATTCCACCGCGATCTGTGCCCTATGCAGGCCACACAAAATGTAGGTACCTACCCTTAGTCCATGATATTGTGCACTTATAGAGACACTGCACCTACATCTGAGTGTAATACAGGCAAAACAAAATGAGTATACGATGTTGAAGCATTTTAATATATATTTGAATATAGGCCTATATAGCCATATTGCATATTTGCTGAGGTGGTAGCCTACCTATAGTAGCCTGCTAAAAACGTTTATTAATGGAACAATTGCAAAAGAGCACAGGAGACCGATACTTTGGCGATTCCCCGCTGGGCCACAACACAGAAGTAGCGAAAATTGAGAGGCGAGATAAAAGAGACCAGAGGCAACGAATTAAAACCTCTTAGTTTGATTTATGACCGGTTCCAGCGGTTGACGTTACCATTATGGTCCCACCACATTTATTTGTGTTATCTGTAACAAATCCGCCCGCCTGATCTAAGGCAAACTGATTAGTACAATCAGCTAACTCTCTCTCTCTCTCTCTCTCTCTCTCTCTCTCTCTCTCTCTCTCTCTCTCTCTCTCTCTCTCTCTCTCTCTCTCTCTCTCTCTCTCTCTCTCTCTCTCTCACACTCTCTCTCGGATGCAGTTTGCTCGAGGGAAGTTTGTAGCTCCCCACATTGCATTAACTTGAAAACTGATGCAATTTATCACATTTTAAGAATTCGTTTAGGCAGTTCCTGATCTCTAAAAACGGATTATAGGCTCCTATAAATATATTGCAGAGGTCTCCTCAATCAAACTACTGAGTGAAATGCCATCTTTAGCTATAGCTAAACCCCAAATATCAGTACGAATTTAAATGCATACACGCTTATTCGACTCGTGGAAGAGTGCAACAAAGAAAATAACTTGTATGATGATGATGACAATGATGATTGTAATAACAACAAGAAAAAACGCAAGAAAAAGAAGACAAGTGGGATGTGAATGATATGGTTTTCATCATAATATTACATATAATATAATAATAACAATAACAATAATACATATGCATGGACAGATGAATTAATAACCATTTATTTCGATGTTGTAAACTGACAAAAAAGTCTGTTTTAAAATAAAATTACCCACCATGGGAAACAATATATATTCTTTAAAATGGTTTGAAAACCGTGAAAAATGTCTAGCAATTAAGAATTCAGCATATACTTTGCCTTGAACTTTCAGTATTTTATTTTTTATTTATCTATTTATTTATTCATTGTTGGCTGTGCTGAGTTTATAAGAAAGTAAATTGATTTAATAGTCCGATGAAGTAAAACGGCAACTCTCTTTCTGAGGGTAAACAGAGCGCTTTCCCCTTATTTTGAAATAGACATTTAAGAAATTGATATTTTTTTGCAGCGCAAACAGTTCCACGTTATATAGTAATAAATGTATACAACAAGGCGTTAGCCTATAGGGTAGTATCCTGTCCAAGATAAACACAACCGTGTTTCCTTTCAGCTGAGTCAAGCCGTAAATTGTATTTCATGGCTTTACAAAATCTTGGTTGCAAGTTAAGTGATGAATTCTCAAAAAGCCCCACAAATCCAGTCTAAAAAAATCGACTTTTGAAGAGAGCGCATCATGTGGCTGCTTATGCAACTGCATTCGACAGGAACTCCTGGGCTTTCCCTTCAGTGTTGGGCAGTTCGGCAGGGATGGAGGGATCGCTAAACAGGATTGTCATTTAACGTGCTGTAAATCTGTTCAACTCCGCACTTTGTAACAGGCATGAAAAACAGGTGTGTTGCCATGACGTTTATTTAAAATAGTATGGCTACTACAGTAGCATCAAATCCATTGAACAGTTTGCCCAGGTGGGAGGTTTCACCAAGGAACGGATGACCGGCAAAACAAATAGACAGTAAAAAAACCAAAAAAAACTGGGGCTTTATGCTGAGACACGGAAATCACTTATGACGAGAATGAAATAAATAATAAAACGAATCATATTATATGGATATACCCGCATCTATATTGTATATAATGTACTTCTGGTGAGTTATATAAATGAAGATGTGGATTATGATGATTATAATATTAGGCCAGGATTAGCTACCATAACCACCGCGCCTGCTGTTACAGTATACAGCCACATCAGGAACGACTTCTTCTGCTCCTTCTTCCTGTTCTTCTTCTCTTTTTCATTCTCAGTCGTAATGTGTTTTTCCACTGCACATGGAAATTGGGAGTATATTTTATGCCAAATTAACAGATAATTACGATATGATCTTGAAATTAAGTTCGATATTCACTTGAAAATAAAAAATCGAAATCAACATTTTTGTTAATTGTTAAAGTGTTAATTTGACCCTCTCAAAATAAACTACAATGCTAGATCAAGCTAACCCATGCATACGTCAGTTTGTGGACGGCGTGTAACAGGTGGTGTACAATCTAGTGACCAAATTTAGCCTATAGTCATCAAACCATGATTACAACTAGCCTATATATAACCATGTAGTATGTCACTCCAATGTGATACAAATTGTATTCAACTACTTTTGGAAATATTTCTGCACTCTCAATTTAATTACCAAAATATAAGGCAATCTATAATTCTGTATTTGCATTGGATCATGGGAAAAAGACCACAGTTTCTCATAATTAGAGTTACCTGATAAAGCTGGTCCAAAAAGTTGGTCATCTTGAACCCTGTGACACTGCTCCCGTGGCATGAATCATTCATTAATTATCATAGTAGTAAACATATAGTATCATTGACTTGCATGTCAAATCCCGGAGGACTGAAAAAGTTAACATAAGAGCAAATAAAAAGTCTTATTAGAATGCACACAGCAACAAAAAAATAATTGTAACTCTGACAGTGTACACTGTATTTGATAAATAATGTGAGGTTATTAAGGATGATGAAAGAAGATTGTATAGGCGAGTGAATACATTCAATGTGTATGAGTTTAAACGAGTTAAACCATGTTTAATGTTTTATATAACTGGTATAACGACCCCGGATTTAGGGCTCTGGTTCTATCGACAATCGGAAGAGTAATGTGCTACACTTAATGTTGCCAATTATCTCTAATCTCGAGAGTAATTATTTGGCGTAACCATAGGCGGTATATGCTACAGTTATGTACATGCACATTTATCCATATAATTTCCTATATTTTAAAAAAATCACCTGAATATTTACCTGAAAGTCAAGGGCAAATCAACACAGTGGTTTGACTGAATTTGGACAAATTCAAGGAGGGCAACAGCACTCCTGCACAATAAAACAACACAGCGAAGTGGTCCACTCCATTTCCAGTAACCCTGGCTGAGTGTGCCCTGGTGCACGTGGACAGCCCTGTGTCCTAGGCGCAGGAGGCGGCCTACATTCAGTCCACGAGTTGCTTGTGTTTGCATCATTTTCACATCATGACTTTCTTTGTACTTTATCCGTGATTCTTTCTACGAACATAATTCATGTCTTAAAAACTATTATTAGCTATATTGAAATCTGGGGCTCTCACAGACTGAGGCGTGATGCAAGTTATCGTATGAATATTAATGGTTTTATATCAGTGATTTTCCCCACTCTTCAGTATTCTTCCTCCACGCAAATCACATTCAATAAATCTTCCATTAAACTTTTGACAGGTGCCATTATTTCACGTGGTGTTTTGCATATGTCTCGTTATTCTGTTTTTTTTTTTTGGTCCTCCTCGTGCTTCATGGGAGATTCAAAACATGCGAGTTCCATCATATTTATAACCATTAGTGGCGTTTGATGTAGATGCAAAACTACAGCGCTGTGTTATCATTTTCAAGGATTCTTGGCAGACAGGAAAAGCAGGGAGTATGGGTTATTTTTCAATATGACAAAAGCTTCTTTTTTTCTTTCTTTTTTTCTGCTTTCGCATCGGGTTCAAAGATTGGCCAGGGGATAATCATATTAAAGATCACAAACAAAACGCGAAAGTGGAGAAAGGCTTGGTGAGAAGGAGAATTAGGGGGCCAGGAGTAACTGACAAGACATCATATTTGCAGGCAGAAAACATGGAGAGGAGACGTGAAATCCTTTTTTGTGACAGCGTCTTTCCGCCTTGATTTCTCATTAAATCACACGTGTAGCGTGGGGACCGCAGGAATAGTTAATGTTCACAAGTTTGTTCAAACAGCCCAATTCAAAACAACCCTTGAATTTCTCCCGCAGTTTAAGAGGGCTTCCTGCTTGATAGGGAGAGAAAGGGAAAGGGTGATCTGACAGAGGGAGTCTCTGAGGGACTTTGCATTCCAGAATACCTTCAGTGTTTTGCGCAATGGAGTCTCTTTTCCGTTCTTTTCTCACTTAAACAAAAAGCAAGATACGCTTGAAAACTTTCAGCTGTGTAAGTGAAACTAAGTCACTTTGATCCCCCCCGCCCCCACTCAGTTTATGGTGTTCTAGGCTTGTGGGTTTGTCAGAAATTATTAATGAATTTTAAAACAACTCACACTAACTGCTGTTCGCAAAACGACGTTAGGAGCATAACACATACAAAAGGAGCATGCCGGTAAGATTCCTCATCTCACAGTTATAACATAATCAGCTAATCAAGCAGATGAGTGTCGTTTCACTTTTTTCTGAAGAAAATACCGATTATTGAAATTACCCGTTTGTAACTAATTAACACATAAATTACTACACATGGATAGTATATAATGCTATACTGCTGAATATTATCGACCGTTAAAAGGCCGTTGAAACATTGATAGTCACTGGTCTGATGAGGAAGCCAACCAACAACCGTAGAAGACACCTGCTTTCAAAAATAAAAAGACAGGTGACTAAGCTATCTGCGAACCATACTTTTAGAAAGTGGCTTCGACAAGAGACAGATTTTCAGGTTCCTTCTTGGGTCAAGCGTGGTTGCTACCGCTATAACGCAAAGCCCCCGAGAGACTGCCCCTGCCATGGCGCTCTGATCGAGGCTGCGGCAGAGCACTCCCAACAATATTAGACTGTTGGACTTGCTGGCTGAGCTGTCACTTTCAATTCGCACATGACCCCCACCCCACCCCCTGACCAAGGAATGGGGGAGAAGTGGCAGAACGCTGGACTGAAAGCCAGCATTATTGGTATGACAGCTTCACTCATCTGGAAGTAATGCAAAATGCAATTTATGCTCATACTCCACGACCTCGTGTTCGGAGAGGGGGAAGTATCTAAAGACAGGACAACAGAGGCGAAGAGCGACGAACGGTGCCGCTCCTCAGAAGGAATTTGTAGAAAATGTTCCTGTCCTCTGTCAAACTAATCGTACCAGAGACATGCAAACGCCAGTCAGTGACTTGACGCGACGCGTCGGCTGATACGCGAGGATCTGCGCCGGCTGCCCCGAGACCGCGGCGTATGTGGTTTGATGTGTGACAGTGCTTGCCGGGTGCGTTCACAGGGAACCCTCTCATGCGCTTTGCAGCATAAAACAGCAGTGCGCAAGGTGGAGGTGCAAAGGACAGGGTGCAGTCAAACTTTTTGTAATTTCGTACTAGATTATGTGCGGCGCCAGTGTTGAAATTGCTTTGTATGTGGGAATGGTATGGTAACAGGCCCTCAACAGCATTTCCTGGGGCCTGTTCCACAAAACAGGATTATTGAGTTAACCGGATAGCTGCATCTCCTAAAACCCGGACCCCATACAAATCTGGAACATGGACTGAAGGAAAAAAAGTGCTGTTCCAGGTTTTTACTTGGTGCTAACTGGCTAACTCTGTAATCCCCCTGAGACTCAGAATGTTTTACAATATACTTTTGTCTGACATAAACATATAGTCACCTCATCAAATGTAAATTATGCAAGTGACTGAAAAAATTCACACCCTTGTCTTGATTGGCATATACAACCATCACAAAACAGGAGATTCAGAGTTTTGGGAAAGACATCTGCTTGACCTGGCACCATTCTGGATGCTTGGTGGAGTATGTTTTGCTGTTGGCAGGGTCATGCCATGGACAGCAGCCTTTTGGGGCCCATTGGCATTGTCCTTGAAGAGTAGCCTCTGGTACCAGAGTGGAACTGTGCTAAGGGAAATGATGTATGCATCTGTTTGAGATTCTAGAAGACACGACCAAATATGAAACTGAAATAAAGCTTAATTTATCCTACACAAATTACCAGGTGGCTAGGAAGAAGTGTTCTTGTCTGTGGTGAGCTTTCAAAAATGATGGGAGAATAAGTGAACAGCTTTGCGGCTGTCCCACAAACTGAGAGGAGGAGGTCTCCGTTGATGTTTTATGAGACGGATAGTCAGGGGAGTTTGATCCAGGTCTGCTGGGAGTCGTAGTGTTCTGAGTTTGAACCATGGCAGCAGTGGTCAGAACCATGGAATCTTGGCCAGGAGCCGAGTAAGTCTTGCATTACGCCAAAATCAACACCTTGTATGTTTGCTCATTTGCCCACTACGTATGATTTGTAGAAATAATATATATTTGGACGGAGGGGAAAAAATAGAGAGGCCCCTTTCCCACTTGGCTGTCGAACATGTAAGTTAGTGCTAACTATGAATGCCTTTTTTTTTTTCAGAGAGTGCACCCTCTGTAGCCAGAGTTTATTAAGTCCCTTGTTATTTGTTAAGTAGGGTCATGCTGTGTTAATGTGAATCTAGGTCCGGCCCTCAAGATTTGTTTGTGTTTGAAATTTCAGGGTTGTTAAAACTTCTTAACAGTGACACACGGTACATGGAGTTCACATGGTTTTGAGTACTGTTGGAAACAAGAAACATATGCTTAGTGGTAATGTGCATAGCAGCGGTCCCGTCCCTGAAGCAGTGGTTTCAGTATTCATCGGTGCTCGCTCAGTGTTTCGGTGTTGAGATATTTTTATTACTGAGTTTGCATATAGACCAGCAGCAGGTCTACTTTAAAGTTACAGATTGCAGAATATAATTAACTTGCCGCAGAGTTCTCAGTAACAGAGCAGTGCGCTCGTTGTGAATTTGAGGCAGACATTTTGGGAGATATACTATTTAAATAGAATTTCTGAGTACTGTTTTTTTGTAAAACACTTCACACTTTCCTGGGAAAAAATTACAGCAGTACTGATATGAGTTCACTTTTATATTGTTGGACTTAGAATAGAAAAAGGAATAATATATGTGACTTAAAAATATGGGCACTTAATGCCCTCTATGACCTACTTAGCCCCAGGAGTCAGTTTAAAAAAAAGATTTTGTGTACACAGTAAAATCTGCAGTGTTACGTCAACATAGATAGAGGAGATTTGTGATACAGTACATTCCATCACCCTTGAACTCCCATAAGCTGTCAGAGGTACAATCACACTGACCGTTCAACAGTGTGGTAAACACAGTTTTGGAGAAAATAAGAAAATGGTAGAAGACGCTTGTGTAGATGGCAGACCTAGAAAAACTACATGTATATCGTGGGGAAAAAAGGTTAATATTTATTTTTCTACGGTGGCCTCTCTCTCTCTCTCTCTCTCTCTCTCTCTCCCTCTCTCTCTCTCTGTTCCTCCTCTTTTAATCCAAGCCCTTGTCCCTTGCCTGCCCTTATAATCCTCTGGCATGTGTGAGTGACATCACATGGCTGCCGGCTCCAAGTTCCTGTCCCCTGCAACTGCCGTTAACTCGGCGAGCAAATGAAAAACGACTGGGAGACTCGCTGGCTCCCACCGCTGACCTTGGGTATTATTAGAATGACCTCGCTTTGGCTTGACCAAGAAACCTTTTTTGATATCATTGCTGGAAGCGAAGCACCAGGACGCAGGCTCCTCTGCCGGTGGGGGGCAGGGGGGGGGGGGGGGGGGGGGGGCATTACACAAGGGGGGGGGGGGGGGGGTTCCAGGCAGCCGAGTAACTGATGTTATGTAAACCTATAGCCCGGTCCCATAGCACGCTTATAAATACTTAATTGGACAGACATGGCTTGAACTATAGCGCCCGCAGGATTCTTGACCCTCTTTAGGACTCGCGGACAATATTTTGGTTTTACGTTCCGCCGGTATTTGAAGAAACGTTACACTGTGGCCTGTAGTTTTTTTTTTTCGGGCAATTTGGGAATTTCAGTCCCATAGGTTATGGAGCGATAGTGACTCTCTCCGTTAAAAAAAAATAGAGGGGGAAAGGTGTGGCGTACTGGTGCCACAAAGGCCACTGCTTTGAACTGGAGATTTAAAACGGATCAGCAAACAATATAAAAACCTTTCCTGCCTGATGTTTTGTAATGACTAAATGATAACCATTAGGGAACGTTTCCAGTAACTAAGTTTGTTTTCCACATTCCAGGAATGTTTTTTTTTTTTCAGTGGCTTTGACAGAGCTTGTTTGGAACAATACATATGTTCAAAGACTCTTTGGGGAATGCTCTCATTATAACACTATCTCACAACCAAATGGCAGTCTAACCGGAGTGTTCTCCAATGTTCCTAAAACATGTTGCGTTTGCTGGAGACCACATATAGGCCTAAAACAGGGCGAGGCAGCGTCATGTACAGAATCTGTCCAGCGCGTGCTGCGCCGGAGGTATGTCCCGTCCGCCCAGGGATGACCGCGTCCTTTTGACCGGAGGTCGTGCGGTGGGTCGCAGCGACAGACGCAGAGGTGGCGACGGTACCGCAGTACAGTTCTTGACGCATCAAAACAAGTGCGCAGGAGAGATCATGTGACCACCTGGGAGAAATTTAGCAGAAATATGTCAAATTCAGAGCTCATTTTTCTCGAATGCATGCCTTCTTCTTAACCCAAAGTATAAAACAAAGCAATTACCAATTTATGTAATGTAAAACACATGTTAAATCTGGGAACATTTTAAAAACTGGAAAGATGTGCCATGAAATCAGCATGAACATTTTAATTTATTAACAGTATTAACAAACAGAAAAAATATTATGCTACCAACTACTACTACAGCTATGACAAATAATAGCTATGCACAACCACAGTCACTTTTTTCTTTTATGTTCATTGTTCATTTTCTGTTCTTCTGTTCGGTGTTCGGTGTGTGTGTGTGTGTGTGTGTGTGTGTGTGTGTGTGTGTGTGTGTGTGTGTGTGTGTGTGCGGACATGACAGCAGACGGAAAGATATAAAATGATATATTCGAGCTAAAATTGGTGGGCGGGAAATAGCCGCGGGGGTTTGCAGTAATGATGAGATGGTTTCTTCCTGAAGTGTAAAGGGTACAGCCCGTCTCGCGGAGCACATGCGGCACAGCACGGCGATTTCATCTTCATCGGATTTACGCGGAACAGTTTAGAGCTCTCCAAATCTCTGCAGGGTAGGGGCAGGGCATGAAGACGAGGGGAGAAATCAGGAAAACAGAAGCGAAACACGCAGATACATCACGCAGAGCGGCCATTGTCAATCTGTGGTATCACACCAGTCCACCTGAAAAAAAAAATCAAGATACCACTGTGAGCCATGCGCAGATACGCGAAGGACATTTTAACAGGTGTCGTCTTTAACAGCGCTAAAGTTTATGGGGTAGGCCTATAACAGTGCCCCCCCCCCCCCCCCCCCCCCCGCCCCTCCTCACACACACACTCCCACTCGGGTCCATGCGCTGAAACGGTTAACTTCTGTCAAGCGAAAGAAGACCGACGCCAAAGGTTGTCCCGCATCGTCTTCTTCTGACAGGTGGAAATAGATCTGATGCCCTCTGGACTTTACCTCCTGACAAAAAAGGCCATTTTATTACAGGTTATGACAGACTGCTGAGAGACACCGGGTAGGCAGGGAAGAAAATGACAAGTGGAATGGACATGCTCTAGATGTTTAGAGGACAAACCAGAGAAACCCAGAGCTTGAAATGATAGGTAGGGGATTCTTTGATGTAATCAGTACTCTCAGACAGAGCGGTTGGGATCATTACCTGCTATCTTACAGAGGTCTGACGAAAAAAAAGAAAAGAAAAAAAAAATCGACCATATCGCAATCGAGCAACTCAATCTGAGGCCCCATTCTGCGAAATCTCTCTTCCCCTCTATATCTGAGCCGAGATATTCTGTCGGATTATGTTTTGAAGGGTGTTTACTTGAGTGGCCCAAGATATCTCCGTTGGGTAGGATGTAAGCTAAGCAAACACTCCTCACCCACGCGCCTGCGTTTGTCCACGGTAAAAAAAAATCAATAGGTGCAGGTCCTCGTCTCAAGTCATTTTAGTCAGTGTATTTCAAAGAGGATGCCTAATATCTGAGACGGTCAATTAATCCACTATTTAGGTAAACCAGTTAGCACCGTAGATGTAACCCTTTAGGCGCCCTTTGATATTAAGGCAGACTATTTCGACCATCCCCATGTAAGATGACGTAGCCTACGCATCTGTTACCTACTGCCGCGTTGACACCCAGGTAACCTCTTGGTACAAATCCAATGTAACCATTGAAGTAACTGCTTTGAATGCAGTTCGCATTTAGCCTAAAACAGTTAAATTATTCAGATCTGCAAAAAATAAAAAAATACAACGCGCGAACACACACAGACACACACAATAATATTACACTATGAGTTTTTTTCAAGTTAAATGTGTAGGCCATTGTATGCAAATGTATGTATTTGTATTAAAAATCTGTTAAAAACACGAAAAGAAAACATAAATACACTATGCGTCGCATTCCATGAAAAGAGAATCAGAGCAGAGCATAATAATACGACATAGGCTATTTAAAAAAGACCTGGTGACAAAAAACAGCAGGAAGGCTATTGCAAAACGCGGGAAGATAAAAAAAGGAAATGTAATCTGTGACACATACGTCTGAATTTTTGCAAACACTTGTATGAAAAGCAGATGTAAATATCGAACGAATGATTCCCTCCTGAACTAATTCTCCTGTAACGTGGGTTTAAAGTTGGCAAGTAAGAGGGGTTCACTTGTCAGTTTCAATATAACGGCCAATTAGGTGGGTCACCAGCTGTCAGGCTCGCGAGACAGGTGACTCTCACCTGGCAGTAGCAAACACTTCAACCGCCGCGTGTCAATGGGACTGTACAACACGCTCGACAAACCGAAAGTCCACAGGGGATTACAGAAGAATGACAGCGTGTGCCTCGTTTCATTAAGCATGTTCAAGCGTATCTCTAACGAGCAACCAATGATCGTACCCTGCCGCTAGCAAATTTAAGTGTAGGCTATCTCAGCGCAATTACCACACCGACAAAAATATTAGGACTTTGTTTAAAGTCCCCCACACAGGCCAACAAACCTTACGCACAAGTCTACGCACAATCACTACCACTCAGTTGACTCAATTCAAAGAGGGCACATGTTTCCAATCAAGTTTATTACTAGGCTATATAGGCTAAACAAAAAAACTGAAGTATAATTACTTAAGAAGATGTAATGTTTATATTTTTTTCCAAGATAAAACGCACATAAAACGCAACCAATAGGATACCAGTGCATATTCTTTAATATCCCCGGTTCACACTATATAGGCTACCTAAGCAATCAATCTTATCATGACTGAAATGGGCGAAATGACTGCCGCGTTGATGTTTTCCACCTCTTTACCTCCTTCTTTCGGTTCTTTCATCGTTCCCAATTTGTCCTTTATTGAACCTTTGTCTTCTGTGCATCTGCTCCCAGTTAATTAAAATTTGAAGGGGTCACTGTGCCGACTTCAGTCGGCCTGCCACCGGGAGAGGTATTTTCTTTCCAGCAGTTTCCACACTAAAAACTTCGCAGGTGTAATAGTGAGCCTAACAGCTGTTCGGGGACACTTCAACCGTCTGACAGAACAAGACAGGAGCGCTGAGTCTTCCTTCTAGGTTGGCAAGAGAGCTTCAACCTATGTCACCGCTAACCAGCACTGCGACTTCAGCAATCTGTGTGAATCCCCAACAATTAAATTATGACCTCCATTATAATGTATAGGCTATAATATCAAGACATTTCGTAGCTTGTGTGTGTGTGTGTGTGTGTGTGTGTGTGTGTGTGTGTGTGTGTGTGTGCGCGCGCGCGCGTACGTGTACTTGCGCGTGGACGTGTGTGTTTATTTGTGTATTTGTGCAGACATACGGCCCCATAAGGACCCTCGTGAAGCCTTCAGGACAGTGCGCTCAAAATATGTATTTTTGATTGTGGGAAACAATGACCGAATAAAAAAGACAAGAAAAAATATTTGCCTATCTGTATTCATGTATCATACACACACACACACACACACACACACACACACACACACACACACGCAATCTTTCACAAAATAATGTTTAATGCATAGGATATTGTTAATATAATATAATATAATATAATATAATATAATATCAATATCCAAATATATATACACACATTTCACATACTTAGTATTACTACTAAAAACAATAACAATAATAGCCTAATAATTACTGTTATAATAACAACAATTATAATAAGAAAAAGCAAAAATATTTCCAATTTATATGACAATAGGCTTAATATGAATACATATTTAGTGATTTCATTTCTTCAAGTCAATAGCCGATTTATGTAAGCTACTACGTTATTTTAAGTCTACGAACAAATATGAAGAGATGTGTAATGATTATTTAAATTATTTACTCTACTGAGACCATTGCTTTCGATTTAGTATTTTGCAGTACACACAACAATACTACAAGCATTTAAAAATGTAATTCGAATTGTCACTATACATACAAGAAATGAAATACAATCGAATTTAAACTACATTTAACCGATTTATTATCCTTTATTATGACTATTATTATTATTTTTGCATACAGGAATATGTATAAAAAAACAATAACATTTATTAAAGGCAACGTTTCGCATATGCGTTAAAAGCATAAAATAAAACCAATCAATGTGTTAAACGGAATTACCGGAAAACTTAAACATTAAACGTAAAAAAACAATAAAGAAATATTAGCTAGTAGCCTACACAGAATCCGAAATATGTTTTGTTGTAGCGAAAACTATGTATTCATTTCCAAATGTTATTGCATATATATTGCAACCAGATCATCAGTTTAGAAATTATGGATTATTAAAGTTCACTTTCACATGTTTAATATGCTTTCGGATTGAAAGGTGAATGTTATATTATTAACGAAAAATCCGAGGTCTGCTTCGAAACTACCACCTGTGTGGGCACATGTTCATCCACAGTAACTTTTGAAAGAGGCGCTTCTATTGTCTTTGGCTACATTATCAACATGGGGAAATGGTCTTTAGTAACACAAGACTACTATACGAGAGTGTGGGCTACTGCAAGCGCGCTGCAAAATATATTCTGGTGTACAGCATTATCAATAAACTTTGGGTGCCTTTCGAATGGAGACAATATATTTTGACTAAATAGGAAATGTGGCTGAAACCCAAGGAAAAAACTCAGGGTAATTTGTCAAGTAATAGATAATCAATATAACACAAAGGTTAGAAGCACAGCGCCATGAAACTGATACATGACGTCTGGATTATGAATATTCTTCAATTCTCTTGGCTAAACACGATCTACCCACACCATTAATGGTTCTGGGTATAGAGTTTTAGCTAAACGTGCAACTACACAACTTCTTCATCCCATCATTATCACGATCAATGTTTAGCACGCCGTCAATTTTAATGGTTGTCTCTCTTTTCGTAAATGTTATTTTCTTGGCAAATGTTTCACTCGACATCATGAATTATACAAATCGCTACACAACTGACAAACATCACTCAGACTATATTTTTAGGGTTTATCTCTGTGTTCTGTGCAGGGCACAGTCAAGTGGGAGGTGGTGGTTTCAAGGCCCCAAGCTCCAGCAGTGTCGCAAGTGTTGTAAACACGGACTAGCTGCTGTGCCCATAGCTAGTAATTGAATCATACTTCCCAATTCTGCCTGATAGAGCAGTCAGAAATGGTTTGGATGACAGGGAAGCGGTGAACGTAGTGATGGATACTATTGTCCAAATTTGACCCTCCATTAACACTGTTTTTTCGGCATCTGGATTCTGTCGCCAGATCCCGCTATGGAGACGGCTCTTATTTTCCGAACATACCGAGACCCCCCCCCCCCCCCGGCAACCAAAGGGGCGGGGAAAGCGACCCTCGCACTGCTCTCTGTCTCAGTCCGCGTTATTAGCTCTCTAACAACCTCATTGTTTCACAGGTGCATCCAATTTGCCTCTTATCTCCACAAATGTTGGTGTATGCTACCCCCCACCCCCCGTTAATATCGAGGTCCTAAAAAGTGACTGGTATTTTTGTATTTAATATTCACGAAAGTTTAAACCGCAAATAAACAAAACAGGTTTATTTTCTTGCAGAGATCACACACGCAAAAAAACCCCACTAATACTTTAATTGGAGTTTAAAGCTACTGAAAAAAGAAAGGGGGGGGGGCGAGGGGGACGCTGACCTTCTGGGTGACAAGCGCAGGTTGGTGGGTGACATTTTATTGTGAGCTTCCCCCTGAAAGGGAAGAAAGGAGAGGACCAGTCAATTTAGCGCGAGCACCAAGAGTGCAGGGCTGTTGCTAAGAGACAGGGATGCTGCAGAACTTCCACCAGGAGCTCGGCACTGACCTTATGCAAATGGTCTCTCCCAATTCTTTTGTGGAGAGCAGAAAATTCTCCCCGCTCCGCTACCAATACCTGGCATACGGCCTTTTTTTTTAGTCCGACCGTTTTCAGCACCCAACCAATGCCCCAACCGCCACCCCTCCCCGCATGAAAAAAAGAAAACAAAAGAAAAGGAAAAAAAAAAAGAACAGATATGAAAAACCTGAAGGAGAAGAAGACAATTAAAACCAAAGGGAAGACAAAAAGGTTGAGAGGGATTGGTCATGCGTGGTTTTAAACCCATTTTTTGGAGTGGGGTGCACGGAAAAGAAGCAATCAAGGAATATAAAACACACGGGAGAATGATTAAAAAAAGATTCCTTCCGCACTTCAAAATGTCAGCCTGCCATACCTCCACTGAGCAACATGTCCATGCCCCCCCCCCCCCCCACACACACACACACACACACCCCAAACATCCCCATTACATTCCTAATTTGCCTCTCTTCAGAAGCTTTAAAAGCTCTTTTAAGGCACATTAATTTAGACCGGCAAAAACGCCTGTGCCTGGCTAAGGCAGGCATGCAATAATTTGTGGCATCTTTTCAGATTACACCGAGCCAGAAAATGATGGGTATTCCAACAATTTACTACTTTAATTACCCACATAGCTACATAGACTTAGAAAGACCATTCACTGCACGTCGTCCTCGGAACATATTCATAAAAATACGGATCATAAGAATTCATTATACCGCAGCCAGACCTAATATGGTTGTAAGTCCCAGCATATTACAATCCATGCGTGTATGCATGCACGTGTGTATGTGTGTGTGTGTGTGTGTGTGTGTTGGAGGGAGGAGGGGGGAGTACGTGTGTTCTTAATGAAAAATCTGCAACACATTCTTAGAAATACATGAACCATAAGCCAATATGCAATATTCATATAGCTTGCATTCCTTTCATCAGCGAGTTATTCCCTTTTGGCAGTGAGTATGTAATTCCTAATGCTTGGCTCGCCACACTGGAGAAAAGCTCTCTTTGTGATCTCAGTAAATTGCCAGAATGAGAGAAAAAAAGTATTGAGGTAATTAGCCCAATTGTAACACATGACTGTCCTTGCTCTTTAACAAGTTTGCCATTTGGTAGTAAAATAATCATCTCTGAAGTTGCATTATCAATACGTCCTGGTGACATAATGCATTTAACCTCTCGTTGGACCCCAGTCCATGCTGGAAACAACATGAAAGGACTGCGGCACAATAACTGCTCCACTCTCTCACAAATAAAGTTCAGAAATGAAGAAAAGTAAGGTTCAAAAAGAGCCTAAAAAGGTATAAATGCTTGTCACTGGGGCCGTAACCTATATGTACGTCAAATTATACCCCTAGCCAGCAATATGTAATTAATGTGTACCTTTTTTGCTTGAAAAAGTCATCCAAACTCTACCCAAAGAGAACATGACTGTACTTTCAAGGTACATTTGGAGAATTTCGATCCTTGAAGACACAAAATGTTCCTCCACTGTCCACTTTATCTCTGAGAGTGCAGCCATGACCACATAAAAGATGAGTATTACTGTATATTACCGCACAAGCTGCACTATATTATCCAGTGTTAATACATAATAATATATATCGCTTCAAAATGTTGACATTTCTGAAGGTTTTGCGTCCAGCAGCATGGTGCAGCAGGCTTGGTGAAATGAAGCGGGGAGACAGTCAGGGGCCGTGTGCATCCGTGAGCTGTGACGTGTGAGTGTGGTCCCTGGCATCGGGCCCTGACCATGTGTGGGCCCCCAGGCCGGCCCCGGCCCCGGCCCCTCCCTCTGTCCCCACCGCTCCGTCCCACTCCGCCCCCACAACCCTTGCCCGAGTTCAAAGGTCGCACCTGGCGAATGTGTCCCGCATATCGCGAGTGAGACGCCCACCGTCGAGACCGAGGGGGGGACTGCAGGTGAGGGCGCGTGGAGAGAGAACGAGGGGGATTTTTAACACTTTACAGAAACCATTAACGTGGCTCTTGTACTTCCTTAAAGTACATTTCATTTGAACAGCTGTTCGCTGGCAATACTGTACACTGTGAATACTAAACTCACATAAAACTTAGTCACAGTTTGAATGGACCCAGAGAGAGAGAGAGGGACAGAGAGAGAGAGAGAGAGCAATAGATAGAGAGACATAGTAATAAAGGGAGAGAGAGTGAGATAGACACAGAGACAGAGAGAGAGAGAGGGCAATAGACAGAGAGACATAGTAATAGAGGGAGAGAGAGTGAGATAGACACAGAGAGACAGAGAGAGAGAGAGAGAGAGAGAGAGCATGTTAAATCAAAAAGGCCAGAGGGCTGGAGGGGTTGTAACCTATAGCAAGGGCTGTATCAGGTTGTATGGGGTTATCTGAAGTTGTCACTGATAATAGCCCTTCACACATGCCGTTTCTGATCCCCCTTCACTGGCTCAGAGAGTGAGTTAATCAATAGGGCGAGTGGATCAGGGCTATGGGGTTACTGTAGCGCCGGCAGCTGGCTGCTAACCAAGATCAGCCAGCCAGCTAATTGAGGCTTGTCATTTCACCGGGTCGGCCTGAAAACTGAGCACCAATCTATCAGCGCATGTCCAAGAGTGGCCTTTACACAGTAACCCCCCCCCCCCCCCCAAGTCTTTGTGCCCAGACTGCCACTCCATCAATGGGCTTGGTCGTGTGAGATAAACGGACCTCACGCCCATCCGAATGTTCATATCCAACATAGCACTGTCTCCACAGCTTATGTGGTTTCATAAGAAAATGGCTGCCAATCAATGAGAATGAAGTACTAATCCCTGTCACTGTCTAAGCCTGTATAAATACAGTAGGAACTCAGAGATATGAACACTTCTGGAACGGGTTTTGTTCTGAAAACTTTGACTTTGAATGTGAACTATTTCATTTGAGTGGTGTTTTCTTATCTTGTTTAAAAAGAGCCTCTCACCCTGAAACTATACATATACTAATACATGGGGGCATCGGTTAAATATTCATAAGGTCCTATTCTGACATTCTGAAAGCCACCGCATAATAATAATTGGTCTATAGCTGGTCTATAACTGCTCACAACAAATATTAAGTATTTTGGAACTTGCCGTGTCATAAAAGAAGGTAACACTGAAGTAAGTACAGCGTGGTAACACTTCTGCCAACCCAGATCAAGTTGCACAGCTTCTCACAATGGTAATAACGAAGCGCACCCATTAATCGGTTGACAAATGGATTATAACACCTCATGACCTTGGAATTATAAGGTTCTACCTGCGTTCTGAGTGGTTATCAGATATTGAGCTTCAAAGATGAATGTGCTCAACCGAACATATGCCACCTTTTAAATCTAGCATTTCTTCATCATTTTAAACAGTTTGTGTAAAACTGTCCTCATATAATTAGTCCCTATAAACAACATATTTAAACAGGTCGAGAACATATTTAAGTTCTCGACCTGTTTTATTGCCCGCAAAATCTACCGCTGCGTCTCTTTCATTTGGCTGCTCCCTTGGAAACTCTTTCTCGACAGATGAACCTGACAGATAGTTACAGAGACAGGAGTTTTTTTTATCAATGGAAATTGCGACTCCTTTTCATTTAACGCGCACTTCTTGAATCGGCGATAATGACAAAGATAATCTGTGTACTGTATAATATAGAGCTTTTAACTTTAAAAGTCGTAATTGCTTGCGCTACTTCCCGTCCGTACCCTGTTCGGTTGACCGCTCAGTCCGTAACTCTTGGGTTCGCATCTCTGTGGTTCTGCATAAATATTTCAGTTCAGTCCTCCAGCAGGTGCGAAAGCTTTGATTCCTTAGAAAAAGGGTATTCCCGTTGGAGTACACGCCACACGTGCAACGGGAATGCTATGTATTTCACGCATCAAAGAACAGTGAAAATTGCTATTGCTTTAACTACTGCAATTAACCAGTGGTGTTTTTTGAAACTGTTCTGAGTATTTGAAGAATATATATTCATTTTATTGCCAAAGACTATTTGTTTCAGGATTTGTGGCTTGAGAGTCTATTCAGTTGAAGCGCACAGTAATTCAGCTTTCATTTTCAGTTACAAAAGCAAGAGTGTGTAGACCTTTTTTGTTCTTTTCTATTAGATGCACTAATCCAAGGCAACCTGCACAAGCATATTATATTTTAAAATGTTGCCCATTTACAATGCAATATGTGAGCCCAATGAACAGCTGTGTCCCCAATGATTCAACCTTCAAGTTCCCAGAGTACTGTGCCACCCTGCCACACCTGAGTAGCTCATATAAACACAATGGTTTGCGGGCATTGTGGCAAATGTTATATTCGTATACCACAAAATAACAACATATTTTGTTGGCATTTCAGTATTTCAGTCAATCAACACTCTTTGCAGGCTCCCGTGGACTGTCATTCATAATCTTTCCAAATTAGCTCATTTGAGTGAGTGTAAACGGACAGATTCTAGATGTGTAAAATGGAGTAAGGAGAGATAACGACTGGAAAGCAAAAACCAAACACAAAACAGAAATATCTAATATCGACTGCGTGAGAGGTTGAGGAAACGATACACTGGAATAAATAAAAAAAATGATGAAAAACCAGGGAACCGAAACAGAGAGAAAGAGACTGAGAGCACATCAGAATAAAAGAGAGAGAGATAGGGAGAGAGAGAGAGAGAGAGAGAGAGAGAGATTGCGCCACCATCACGTTCAAAGCCAACCTTGTCAATAGTGCTCACAGTGGGTAGTGGAATGCAATCGCCCTTTTCCTGATTCTATCATAGCATCAGTGGGCCCTTTTCCAGCACCATATTTATTTAACCTGCTGAGGGGCTGGAGTAGGGGGGCAGAGTCCCCGCTGCTTGGGGCACACATTACACGCCACCCCTGGCATCCTTATTGATTACTCCCACTCTGTCGACCATGGGCCATAATTTAACTCAGCGGGCTCCGGACGTAACGCCGGAATTCAAACATTCTCCCCGCACTTCAAGAGCGCCCCGAAACAAGTGACACTTAACAAAGATGATAAAAATAAATGAAATAGAAAAGGAAAGTGCAGCGCCCTCCCGTAATGGAAAACAAAAGGGAGGTGACACGCGCCGCGCCGTGGCACTTACTGAATTACATCGCTAGGGGCAGAGGCAGGGAGCTGCTTTCACTCATTAAACACCACAATTACCGCAGCCGCTTTAGCGCGGCTACAATGGAAGCGATAGCGTCCGGGCTAACAGCGGTTTTACCGCACCCGATCGCCAGGAGGCCTGCCCTTCGGAAAGCTAGCTAGATTAGCCGTCTAGCTCATTACACGCTAACCCGGTGCGGCGCTGTAGCTTTCTAGTTGCATGCATCGCCCACACAATGCACATACGAGCTACGCATAGTGAACAGCTTGTACTGCGGTCCATAAGTGTTTGGACAGTGACACAATTTGTGATGGTGTGGGTCTGTAATCCAGTACATTGAATGAAACAATGATATTAGTGTAAAATTGCTGATTGTCAGCTTCAAGGATATTTATATCCATATTGGATAAATTAATGAATTTCAGACCTTTTATACATAATTCACTCATTTTAGGGGAGCCAAATGTAATTGGACAATTTAGCATAATTGTAAATATAGCAGTCATATTTAGTACTTGGTTGCAAATCCTTTGGATTCAATGACTGCCTGAAGTCTACCACTCCTAGACATCATCAGATGCTGGGTATCTTCCCTGGTGATGCTCTGTCAGGCCAGAACTGCATCCATCTTCAGTTCCTGTTTGTACTGTGGGGCTTCTTGCCTCCAGTCTTGTGTTCAGCAAGTGAACACGCGTTCAATCAGATTCAAATGAGTTGAGGAATTCCCATTTCCGTCATGCCAGGGGTGCTTCCGTGCGTCCAGGGGCACCTGTCACGCCAGGGACTGCGTCTGCAGCTGGAGGCTAATACAGGGAGTATTGCGAGCTCTACCCCAGTTCTTAGACCATCAAAAAGTACAGCCTCCCAAGTAGGGACTAAAATGTGG
Source organism: Conger conger (assembly GCF_963514075.1). NCBI lineage: Eukaryota > Metazoa > Chordata > Actinopteri > Anguilliformes > Congridae > Conger > Conger conger. The sequence goes on along the minus strand of NC_083774.1, from coordinate 29,432,765 downwards.
GATACACGTCACAATTATCAACTCTATACATTTGAGTCCAATAGGGACCATATGTTCTCTTTCAATTTAACTTTTTAACATTTAACAATGTAACATTTTACCGTGTAGGAATCGTGCCAAAGGACCTAAATTCAGCCCAGCTTCCTGGATATTCGGAGTACCGGAAAAGTGGTTTCACTGTGGAAAATGGAACGATAGTGTCATGTTTTCCCTAAGATTGCTTCTTTTAGTTGCGTTTTGCTTGCTGGCAGCATAGCAGAACGGAGTGCGCTTGTATTTGTTTGAGTTGGCAACCGCAGTACCTAGTGTTTAGCTTGCCAGTAATGCTGATCTGAATTAAATTTCATTAACTTTAATTGAGGGACAGGGCAGACTTCAGTCACCGGAGCTGATGCTATGTGCCAGTACAGTGGAGCGTCGCTGTCTCTGCAGAGAAGAGGTCCTTTCCTTTAACGCCAACCCACAGGAAACATGGAGGATGTGGAGTTAGTGCATGCTTTAGGGCAGGGTTAATCATTAATGAGAACATATTACCCAGCTAAGGGAAATTAAACACTTCCTCTATTCACAATCAAAGGACTGTGCCACTCGGTTAAACTAAAGCACATTCGAGAAGAAGTACAGATGTCTTGCAGCAATGCTAGGCACACATATGCGCAGATAAGGACCCCAGTGGTCTGATTTGGTGGTTCTATTTTAAGGTGGTTACTTCACCGTGCTGAAACATACTGTATGTATTTTACAGTTGCAAAACCATGGACTCTGGAAGGACTGGAAGGACAAACCTGTGTCACCTTAAATATATCCGTCAATGAAGACAAAGTAGTTTCTTTTTTGCAGGAAAATATTTTGAATTGTGTCCTGTCCGAATTGACACAGAAGGATTGTGATTTCGGGAAACTTGTTATCAACAAAAGGAGCAAACCACTATTCTGTTTGACAGGGTTATTTCAGAGTTATGAAAATTTTTAAAATAAAAGTATATTGCATTCTTATGACAATGTCAATTAATTTTTCCATATTCCATATACATATCCTCAAACATAATATTTACACTGTTGATTATTTCAATTGTGTTTTTGAGATTCTGGGTGTAATAAGGAAAAGCAAAACAGTTTTGTTAGATAAGACTACAATTCAAAATGCCCAACAGCAGAAACTGTTGGATTTCATTTTGACGCTAGAACCATGGCTTATGTTTTTCAAGAATGAATATTCATGGTCATTGTGATGATCTATGGCTGTCTGAACATCTGAGCTAGTCTATAAGGACGCCTGAGGGCTTCCTTCCTACTACAATCAACTCCCATTAATTGCATATTGGATAATTACATACTCTTTTCGTTGCATAGTATGCAGCTGGTCCAGCTTGAACCCAACTGATTTGTCTTACACCTGTTAGGTGCACATTCCTCTTTAGTGCAAAGTGTTGCGATGGTCCATGCATGCCTATTACCAGGAGATGAAAGTAAACTGTTTATTTTTTAAATGTGATTGGATGTTAATTGTTAGTAGCCCAGCTGGACTACAACTGCACAGTACTTTGTTATTTTATTGCCATAAAAAAGCATGTTAAACATTACATTACAAAAAGGAATAAAAAAAGTGTAACAAAGTTAACAGGGTTCAACAAATTTGTGGAGTAAAAAGTATGTATATTAAAAGTAGGTATAAAAAAAAGACAACATATAAAGGTCACATGAAGTGCTATGTTGCGTCTAGAAAACCAGTTTTGACCCTCTGATTTCTGTTCAAATAACCTCTGTGACAGATGTGTGTGTTTACTGTTGAACTTTTAACTAGTGCTAACAAACAGGGCACTGATAGGGCACAGCCATGGAAAGTTTGCACAGAACCTGCATAGAGGCGCTCTTAAGCAAGAAGGACCTTGACCAATGTTGTGGTGACATTTCGTGTGTTTGGTGTCAGGAGTCTCGATAACAGCGCCCGATAGAAACACAATCAGGACTTTATCTCCATTAACTTAAAAAGAGGCCGTTTAAACGCTGCCCCGGTCATGTTTGATTTTTCACACCGCAATTTCCGTTCGTGTATAACACTTGAGACAAAGTAACAGTGCAGGCGAGAACAGCCTTTGCCCTGCCAGTCACCCTGATCATGGCAAACAGTCGTTTAAATAGTCAAAATGTACACATATTTACCATTTGAATTATGCACAGAGGTCTACCTGCAATGGCAAACAGCTATAACATTGTGACTCCTAAGAGAATCGTGGTTTTATAAGGTAAGATGATTGCACTTATCTAGTTGACTCCATTCGACACCGTGTCCTCATGCAGTCAGGTGGCAGCTATGTTCTGGCTCAGTTTAGCAGGAAAGAGTTCATCTGGAAGCAATGGGAGGTGAGGATCATTGGAGTATATGTTAAATGGGTCTTTTTAAAACCAATGTAAGGCTGATAATATGTTGTTTCTCATTTCAGTCAGACTCATGAATTAAGCTATATTTATTGAGGTTTGCCTCTCATTACTCCCTGTTAAGCCAGCCAAGACAGGGAGTGACAACAAACCCTGTTTGGATCTGAGAAGCAGAGCTCACCATTGGATGCTGGGGTGGTGGTGGGTGCACAAACATTTTGAAGACATGAATTAGGAATAGCAGGATAATTCGAGCAAATGTAGCTAGCAAATGTAGAAATAGCATGCAATATGAGCAATGACAGCAAACCGAACAGGCAGTGCAACAGAATGAGCCAGGCAGCGCTATGGCTTTAGCATGCAGAGTGAGCCAGGCAGCAGGACAGCTTTTGTATGTTTGCAGCAGGACAGATGCGGTTGCAGCTAGCAGGCAGCGTAGCATGGCAGAGCGTGCACAATGAGCAAGGGCCTGAACAGGTAAGGTCAGTACTTTATTATATAGCCCCTCCCATTAGATGTAAGTATCGTGTGAGGGGGCTGCGCTTCTCAAGTTGCCTGCCCAAACTAGCTCCTAACTAGCTACGTGCATTTTAATTTGTCTGTGTCAGGATGTGAAAGCTTTGAAGCTAAAGATCTCAAAACTACTTAGAACACAGATAGAACCTTACAATTCCAAGGTCACACCATGCATGGTGCTTTAATCCAATGACCCACCCAGCAACTGGATATTTTTCAATGCTTTTAATCACAGTGAAAATGTTTAATTGGTGGGACAAATGCTAGCATAGGCTTGTGGGACTGTGGATTATCCTTGACACTTCAAAACCCACACAAAAATCACATAATCAATCAGCTAGCTAAATCAACAATAGTTTTTTTTATTGTGCATTTGGTGGTTGTTTCTAATCCCTTTGTTTATCTGAAGGGTGGTACTGAGCAATGCCCCCAGGCAAGGCACTCTGGGAGCCCCAGAGGATGGCAGATGACAGACAGACAAGATGTTTCCGGAAGGGTTTCAGCCAGCAAGGCAACGTCGTGGATCAACAGCGACTCCTCTGGACAGTGAGGTGCCAGCTGTCTGGTACTGCGGAGTGGAAAGAGGCTGGCGGCCATCTTAACATACTTCAGAGGACGCGTGTCTGTGTAGGACTCCCAAATGTAGAAGGACATTGCAGAATGTGACAGAAGCCCCCAGTTGTGGTTGGGCAGTTAAAATGGGAGCAAAATGGGAAAAAAAACTTCTCAACCTTTTTTGGACTCATTTGTATCATTATTTTATTATTGATTAAAGTTTTTGCCGTTTAAATGTTTTTATTGTATTCGGAATGAATAAAACGAATGTATTCATTTATGTACAGTATATGAAATAAAATGTGATAATTATGACTTTTCAAGCCCTTTCCCTGTAGCCTATCCACTTAAATGTCTGATGTGTGGTGTGTTCAGAGATGTCCTCCTGCATACCACTGTTGTGTTACTGTCACCTTCCTGTCAGCTTCGACCAGTCTGGCCCTTCTCCACTGACCTATCTCATTAACAAGGCATTTTTGCCTGCAGAACTGCTGCTCACTGGATGTTGTTTGTTTTTCACACCATTATATGCTAACTCTAGAGACTGTTGTGTGTGAAAATCCCAGAAGATCAGTAGTTTATGAGATACTCAAACCACCGGCACTGGCACCAAAAATCATTCCATGGTCGAACTTACTGAAAAAATTTTTTTCTCCCAATTCTGATATTTGATTTGAAGAACAGCTGAACCTCTTGACTACATCTGCATGCTTTTATGCATTTAGTTGCTGCCACAAGATTGGCTGATTAAATATTTGCATTAACAAGCTGGTGTAAAGGTCTACCTAATAAATTGCTCAGTGAGTGAACGGCAGGCAACATGCAAACGGAATGGGCGTTCCTGTTTGTTTTCCAACACGTTTTCTCCCGAATCTCCTCCCAGACCACCAACCCCACAGCTGGGATCAGACAGGACGACAACAGGGCTGGAAATCACGTTTAATCCATTCTTCCGTTAATTAACCAAGTGGGAGAGAAGAGTTAGCGGTTAGCACGCGCTCTGCCCATATATGCAGACGCCAGTCAAACTTCAGTGTTTCAGATGAAACGATTTTAAAGTTAGATGAGCCCCGCTATGTTTTTTTTAAACCGGAATGAGCGTCAGAGGGGATTAATATGCATTAGTTAAATTGACTCTGTTTCCTTTAATGAGGAGAAAAGGATTTGGCGCTAATGCTTGTGATCTAATGAAGGCCTCGGTCCACTTAATTAACTGCATTTTCTGAACAAACTCAAATAATCAATAAAAAATATATATATTTCATTACGACGGGGTTATTACTACAAGCCTAAGAGCCACTAGTAATTAAAATATGTTTTAAAAAGAGCAGTTCAGTAATTAAAGGGAAATGACTTAACCAGTTGAGTCCCAATATCCTTTAGTACCGCATTCAACAAAGGCTTTTCTGCCTTATTTATAGTTCATTACTGGCTTTTTGGCCTTAGGAAAGAGAGCCATACACAATTTTTTATTTTTTAACATTTTAATTTCAGGAAACTCATTGCTCGCCACTATTAGTTCAAGCAGGGCAAATATGCCTCACTACATCAAAGTCCTCTCAACTTTGATTGCAATGCATGGCTACAATCACAGACTAATTGTCGCAGGGAATAACTTCCCACAGCCAATTACTGTGGAGCAAATAACCGCGGACAGCCGTGTTCGTACGCTGTAACCTCTGCGCAGACCTGATGCATTCCACACAGCATTCTGATTGGTCGTTTCCGCTTACGGTGCCTCTGCGTTTGCATTTGCTATGAATGCTGGGATTGTAATATCTACAGTATATTATTCTCATGGACTTCTTAGCTAGAGGTTAAATGTGGACAGATGGTTACGCCTTGCCTTGTTTAATTTACGGTTTAACACAGACACACATACACACATGCTATAAATATATATGTGTATGTATATGTGCATATATTTATATATAGTATAATACAGTTTTTAGGTATTCGTTATTTGTTTACATTCATATTTTTTTCAAATAATTCATTTCAATTCTAGGAGATCCAAGAGCTCCAAATTGAGAGTATTTGACTGCTGCTTTCAGCAAGGCGGGGAGGTAGGGGCAGTTATTGAGGTTGCAGTTGGGGTTATAGTCTGCAGAGACATTTCCCACATCTGCCTTAATGACTGGATTACAGCACTCAGGCAGAAGCCAAATCGGTCCTGAGAATGGAGCTCCTACAGAGGCAGAATCTCCTTAACTGTCACTTTTCACTCCAGCATTCGCACTATGGAGCTAGCGTCAAGTGCCACAACACAAACGTGTCAAGCTAATTGGGACTGAAAATACAATAATAAATACACACACACACACACACACACACACACGTATACACACACACATACACAAATTCAACCGCCCCCATATACTTTCTTCTTTTTTTGACAAGGCTTTCAATTCAGCGTCACTGAAGCTCACTTTTACCCTCGCCAAGGTCCTTTCTGTCCTTCTTCATTTGGTTTCAACATATGCGTGAGAAATGGTCCGGGGGGGGGGGGGGGGGAGGGGGGCGGTCCTGGCGGGCGGACGCACGCCGCTGCACCTGTGAGCCGGGCGGAGACGGGGCAGACGGGGACGAGGGACAGAGGGTCGCCGAAACTCATCCGTCTCAACTGGAAGCAGCAGCTGTCACCTTACAAAGAGGGACAATTAATAGGGACATTATCCCCACGGACCACATAAGGGCTCTGACAAAGAGACACTACTGCTGCTGGGGAGAGAGAGTGGGAGAGCGTGTGCGTGTGTGCGTGTGAGAGAGAGAGCGTGTGTGTGTGTGAGTGAGAGGGAGTGTGTGTGAGAGAGAAAGAGAGTGGGTATGTGTGTGTGTGTGTGTGTGTGTGTGTGAGAGAGGGAGAGTAAGGGTGTGTGTGCGAGACAGAGAGAGAGAGTGTGTGTGAGAGAAAAAGAGAGCGGATGTGTGTGTGTGTGTGTAAGAGAGGGAGAGAGAGAGTGTGTGTGTGAGAGAGAAAGAGAGCGGATGTGTGTGTGTGTGTGTGTGTGGGAGAGAGAGAGTGTGTGTGTGAGGGAGGAGGTGGAAGGAGAGAGAAAGACGGCAGGGAAAAACTTTTGCGTGGGCCTCATCATGACCAATGTCTCCCGGAGATTAAATAGTATCCCCTAATGGAGTGATCTTTCAGAGCCATTATCAGGTGCTATGTTTGGACTGGGTCATTTTCACATTCGTCACTAAACGATCAGGATAGTTTTCCTCCATTCCATCTGTCCTGTCCCATTCATTCTCAGCAGAAATGACATCCTAATTAAATTAGACAATGTCTGTCCTGGTGGTCCCCACTTTCCCGGGGTCCCGTGCATATGAATCGCTATACAAAGGAGACCTCGGCCTTGTGCCAGTCCGAACACGCAGTGTGCTCAGTGTGACAGATAAAACGCCATAAACCGAGAATATCAGTGCATAGATCAAGGGATGCCATGAGCACTCAGCGCTAACTATGCGGATGTAGAATTGATAGAAGACTATGGTAGGGCTTTATTTCACAGCTTGCTAATGACCTATTATTTACTGGGCAAATACACAAATACTTGTGCAATTATTAGGTAACTGCTTTGATTCCAGGGGTAAGTACTATAAAACAAAGTCAGGAAGTACAAGATGTAAGTACTATGTAAATATGTTTTACAGCCTGTATCATAGTACTTACCTCTGAAATCACAATAGTTACTAGGTTATTAACGGGCTATAAAATAAAGTGTTACCTTTTTTTCAACAGAAACAAACTATTATTCAAAATTATGTCCACGTTTATCCATAGCCTGATTACACTAGTTACAATGCAAAGTGGAAATAATCTGGCAAAGTCAATTTCACATGAATCTAAAACCCAATGATTTGATTAGTGAAAGGAATGGAAAGGAATATCAAGCAAACAGAGGATTTCACAGGACCCGAGGAGAGAATGATGAAGTGGAGAAATGTGGTTTGGGTGGGGCACAGAGTGGCTGATCAATGCCTCATTTGGGTCAAAGGGACAGGTTAGGATTAAGACCGTGTATGTGTGTGTGTGTGTGTGTGTGTGTAAAATTGTCAATATCAATCCAAGCCATCAAACGTCATCAGGTACCTCTGGTGACTGCATGAGCCACTGCAGTGTGAGTATTACTATTTTTAAAGGATGTGAGTCAAATTTAGCAAAAAAAAACACCCATAAATATAAAGGGGACTCTTTGACACACAATCTGAAGGCAAAACAAAACTTACTTCAGGGATGCATTGTAAAGTAATTAAACTAATATACAAGTAAATAAATAAATGTGTAACAAGATTTATGACAATACATCTTCATAATCTCAGGGGATCTGTGCATTGTGCAGTGGTTTTGCAGATGTCAGAGATTAAGACACACGTCAACATCCTCTCTGCCCCGCTGGTGACAGAAAGAAACATGTTTTTACCTCCCGAGGATGTTCATCTGCTTGAAGACACGGAACATCACAACCTGCCTCCTCGCTCCAACGCAATAGTGTTTCAAACATTACAACTGACTCCTAATTTCATCACTCTGCAAACAAATCGATTGTAAGGACAAGACTTCTCTAATTTGTTTAGTAACCTTTTGATATTCTTTGTCCATATCTAATAATCCATGTCTGCTTACAACCACGGTCAATAAGGTAGGCCTGGATTTAGTGTGCTTATGATGCCAAGAAGAGAAGCTGGGCTTAACTTGGACAGGAAACTGTCACATTGAACACTGGCCACTCAGTGCATCAGACAAATTAAAAAAGAGAGTAACAAGATGCTCCTTGAACCAGAGGAAAATCGACCAAAGCACACAAGTGGGGATTCCAAAGCTCCCTAATAACAATCAAAAACAGGAAAGAAAGATATAAATATAAAGAACTTACTTCCCAGGTATACGAGATACTCATGTATGAAGAGGAGGAACAGGACGATTACCATTAAATAGGCTTCATTATGTTGGCATATTGCGCAGGAATATTTAAAGAACACAAACCACGAACAGCCAATGTGTTTTGAACCCACGGGTCTTCATCATTGTCTGTGACAGACAATGTTTTCCAGATGGGGGATTCTCTCTATAAGCTATAATGTCTATATACGACTCCAATAAAGCCATAAGTAATGAGGGTCAAGCTGCAATGATTACTCTGAAAAAAGGAAAATTGACTACAGCAGGTTTAGTTGGCCTTGGGTAACTGTCACAATATTTCCATCCAATCACATGCCAGGTGACCACATGCATGCTGTCAGGTGAACGATGTACCTGTCCTCTGATTGGGCCAAACGCTCCGATATAGCGCAGTGTGGCGTGCCGTATGGAAAGAAGTCACAGACTTGCACGTGTATGTATTGTGAGAACTGAACATCAGCTGCAGTGTTTTTTGCACTAGTACTGGTGACACAGCCATGAGAAAACGTGTTCAATGTACTGTGAAAAACGGTTATGCTATTAGCATTGTGTTGCAACTTAAAGGCAGTTCTGGTTTAAGGTACAGTACACAAACAACGTGTACCAATTTCTAGTTCTTGTAGCAATGAGAGGGAGGGAGTGTGTGTGTGTGTGTGCGCATGCACATGGAGAAGGAGACTGCTTTCAAGCTCTCTGCTCCTGGTTCAACGTGCTTCCCTGACTGGACATCACTATCAGATATCAGGACGCACCTTAAGAAATGGTGAAAAGAAGAGGGGGAAATGAACCAATCATAAGAGAGCTACAGTCTCCTGCTGTTCACGGTGTACAGGGCCACAGTGACATTTACAGCCACTGGCAACTCGCCTCTGTTCACTGGACTGGACGTGAACCTTGACCCCTCTCTGGGGTCAGAGGTCAGAGGATAGAGGTCAGGTAGTTGGAAAAGAAAAATTTTATTCAGAGGGGAGAGTGCTTCAGAACCCCATTGACCGGAAAACCCAGTCAGCAAGATAAGACCACAGGCCACAGCTACATGAAGCTGATGCGACTTAATATGCAAGTGAAGGCAAGCATTTCTTGTGAGTGCTGTGTTGCTGCATTCCCATATTGCAGCAAAATTAAATATTGAATGAACTAACTAAGCTTGAATCAAGCAGGCAGGAGAAGAAATTATTTGCTCACCACAGATAAGCAATTCAGTTCTCTCAAATGACTAACGCAAAAAAAAAGTACAACTGTTTTCTGCATGATAAAGTTAAGTTATAAGAACACGTCAAACGGACACAACAAATGTTGAGATCTGGAATATGACCGTTTGGTCATTACTGCTGCTCCCGTTCCACACAATCCCAGGGGTTCTCACTGAATTTTCCAGAACGGAGCGCCGTCCTTTCAACTCTCACCTAATCACCGAGGCTGGAGAGTATATTTCAGCGGAATGATGTGTGCTCACTGCTCGAATTATCTCTCACTTATTCACAAAGTCAAGAGTTCCCTCCCTATTATCGCGTTTTTTTCCCCTCCCTTCCTGTTCCGCGGGGAACAAACGGACCGGGGGGTTATGGACAAACAGTGAGATCGATAGTGGGATCTCAGACCCCTTCTCTAAGCTGTGCAAAATGAATTGGTAATGCGCAGCAGACCCTCCCTTCCTAACCGACCCCCCTATCCCTCCATCGATTGATTGAGAGAGGGTCTTTGCATCCATTACAGTCGGCGAACAACCCACCGGAACTTAGACCAGGAGGAAAATGTCTCTGTCTTTTCAAACAGACACTTTAATACTTCCCGTCTACGTTAGCTCAAGACTTTAACGCACGCCAACTCGTTTTCTTCGGGGCCGCTGTTGATTTAATTTAGCCGTCTCTGTAATATGTGTGATTATTTTTGACCGAATCAGTTTGTTCGATATTTATAGATAAGAGAAAGAGAGAGCAAGGCACGTTCCATAGTCACGAATGGAAAACAAATAAGACTATGCTTTTGGCGTTGAGCTCTTCAGCAGTGGCGGAAGACACATTTATTGATCATATTTCTAATTTGAAAAAATGCCGTGAATGTTTGAAACTTTGTTCAAATTGTCCATTCATTGTTCGACTCTGTGTCTGTACCTTTGAATGACAAAAACTTGCTCTCAGGGAATGATTGTATAATTTTTTATTTATTTTCATTTCTGCACATCTCTTAACCTGCATTGAAATAATCGTGATTTCCTCTCATTGCAGGCTACAAATTACAGGGAAGAGCCAAGTAGGTGTCTGGTGTTCATTTAATGCTTAATTTAAGGCATTGTGTTCTTCTGACTGCTAGCTAGGACCACCGTATATCTGTGGTGAAGAACAGTGATTAAAATGCAATTAAAAGTACAATTACCTAAAACAATGAAAGAAAATTGCACATAAAAGGACACTAAATTTCAGAGGAGGTAAGACTTCCTTTAAATGCATATTCACCAAACTTCTTGTTACTAAAGGTTACAGTGATATAGGTAATATTCTCCAATTTTGGTGACAGCCAAACTTGTAATTATGCCCATTATGTGAGTTAAAAAAAAGAAATGAAAAATGAATGAAAATGAAAAAAATGAGTAGTTGGATTTTGAAGGTGGTTACATTTTATGCTCCATACAAGACTATTAAATGATGTAAAACTATAAAATAACAGTTTACTGTCTACAGAGTATCTGGGAGTTCAGATCAGGATTGATCTGAATAGATTTGATTGCGTAATTAAACCTAATCAATAAGAATACTGACACGTGTGACGTTTCAGTTTTAATGAAGCACGAGTTCCCCTTTCTGAAAAAGTAAACTACCATTCCCCCTGGATTTATCATTTTTCTCTTTTCCTTTCAACTTAGAAACGTACTTCAAATATCAATCTCTAAGAGTGTGGAATGATTCTTATTTTTTACAGGGGTGTAGAAACATCGAACATTTCCATGCTTCGTCTCAATCCGCTCTGGGGCTTCCTCTGAAACTTTCTCGGGGAAAAACACGGCGGAGGGACGCCGCCTCGCCCGTCACATCTCCGGCGTTACCACAGAGGGGTCAGGGAGCGGTCGTGTTCCCGGAATCGACACTACAGTCGAGCGTGGCTCCGGCTCTCCCCGGCCTCTCTCATCTGCGCCGAGCCTTTTCAAAAACCCACAAGCCCTCCGCGGCTGGAGGGTCACCGTCCTCGGGGGGTTCGGGGGAGGGGGGGCGGAGGGTGAGGTGAGGCGGGCAGGAAGGGGCCACGGCCACACCGCAGATAGCGATTGATCTCCCCCTATCAGCCTCTCCGCTCCCCGCCCCAGGCCCCAAAAGACCCGCCGCGGTCCCCACCGCCTTATCTCCAAAAGGCCGATTTCTGGATACCGCCTCTCTCCCTCTCTCTTCCTCCCTTCCTCCCTCTCTCTCTCCCTCGCTCTGTCCCTCTCCAGCCGAAAGCGGAATAAGTCAGCGAGGAAGTGAAGAAATAAAGAAACCAAACGGCGGGGTTGGTTTTCAGGCTGACGGGGAGAACCCGGCCCGGGCCCGTAAGTGCCCCCTCCATGTCCCGTTTCAAACGAAAGGAGCGGGACGGAGCGCGCGGGAGCCGAGCTCCGTCAATAAGCCCATCACTCAGGACCAGAAGGGAAGAGGCTGCCGTGGGGAGGCCTTTATCACAGCGACGACAAATCAGGTTAATTGGTGATCAACGGACTGTCTGCGGCTGTAATGGGGCCCGCCTGCCCACGGCCAGACCGCGGTTCTGGGTAAGGCACTTTCTCCTGCCTTCTTCCACCCTCCTTTGATCACCCTCGGTTTTTTGTTTTTTTTTTGCCCGGGGATCGTCATTGTTGTTTTTTTAATTGCCTCACCGCCAAATGGCACAGATAAAAGATAGGTGTCTGTAATTAATAAAATTTACATAAATTAGCATCGCTAACAAGTCTCATTAGGAGCCGGTGGCTTTTGTTTTGACAAAAGTCTAATGTCAATTTCTTTTTTTTTTACTTTTGTTTTTTTTACTTTCGCTTCGAGAGAACGCACAAGGAGAAAGAATTAAAACAAAAATCTCTTGATAGCCTCCATATTTTGCGGTAATCACATTTTCCTCTGCGTAATTAAATACACCTCACATTCCAATAATTAGGGGTCAAACTGTGTTTTATAGTGGGAATGGACCCACTTCTTTCATTATAATATAATAAAATTACAAACTGTATTTAATTAGCCTGTTCTGAGAAACACTTTGTCACATTGAGCACTTGGCTTCAGTCAGACACAAAGAAATGATGAAAGTGATCTGCAGCATGAAGGTTTCTTGTCTGTAATGGAGGTCTGGGCTAACGCGCTAACGTGCTTCTCACAACGTTTACTACAAGAAGGCCTGTAATGGACTCGGAAGCTTTGTTCATTTGATTGTGGTCAGCGCGGCAACAGAGCAGGGGGAAAATGTGCTCCTATTATCGTCAGTAACCCTGCTACTGGAACATAAGACGGGACGCAATTGAAAGCACTTTCTCGTTAAAAGGACCTGCCACTCCGAAATCAGACTTGAAAGCTCTTGGCTCAGCTATGACGAAACGCAATTCGTGCTCGAAATGCTAGGTTACCTCCAAGACTAACATACACCACGGTCTGCGGTTCGCAGATTATAAATGTAGAGTTGCCGTCAATTTCAAAGTACCGGTTTAATTGATCACTGAATACTGTACACTAAGGCCATGATTCAGTGAACTTTCATTCTGCCTGAGCAGTGTTTAGATTTATCTCTCAGGCAAAGTTGAGGAAACGCGTTGATTGAATCCAAGCCAAAAAGCGACATCAATCAACCGTGCAGTTCAAAGTGATAATACTCAAGGCATGTACGTTAATAATTTGTACGTACCCACACACACAAACGCACACATTACCACTGCTATATACACCTCATGTTTACCTCGATTTATCCCCATTTAGTCCCATACATTAGCGTGCCTTCCTGTATAGAAAATAGGGCTATCTCTACCCGCTGTAGAAGGGGTCAGGATAAGTTTACTCCGAGCCGGTATAAGACAGAGCACTATAATCTGCCGTAGGTGGGCAGCTGGGGGGGGCACATCCTATCATTAGCTAGGAAGACAGTAATAGACTGTCATGGATGCTATGGCGCACAATTGGCTTGGCTGCGTCAATCAGCCGGGGAAGAGGCAGCGCTTAATAATTGGGGAGAAGAGGTGTAGTTTCCCGGAACGAGTCGGCGTGAGTGACAGTACTGAGGCGGAACGGTATCAGCTCGTCTCCTTGTCATCTCTGACTGAGTCTGTCTGAGCAGGGGGGGAGTAGGGGGGCTACTAGGCTAGCTCTGTTTTGTCCATCTCTCTCTCTCTCTGTCCATCTCTCTTTCTCTCCCTCCCTCCCTCTCTCTGCATGGTTAGGAATCTCACAGATGATTTCTTGCATCTTCTTCTACCGGCCCTCTCTAAATGACACTTGTTATGTAATATGCTAATGGCCTCCCTTGCTGTTTATTCCTGCGTCCTCCTCCCTTTCTTTATGCGTTCTTTATGGCAGTGATTTATCTTTTCCTTCTGTAGTCTTTCAATCTGTTTTATGAGTTGGACCCCCCTCCCTCCCCTTCTCCGCTCCCCCCCTGGGGTTTGAATTCTTGGGTAATATTTGGTATATTTGAAAAACTCCTGCTTATTTTTTTTTATTATTATTTTCAAATCCTTGGGATAACGTCTTTTCGGGCAGGTTTTCCGCATTTGTAGTCAATGAAAACACATACTTTCTGTCTAATTACCTGCTGAAAGCCCAGCCGAAACTGAATCAAAGCTGCATCGGGGCATTAGAAAATGGGCTTTGAAAATTTCCCTCAATGCCTGCGATGAATTCTTACAGAGATTTATACTATTTATGTTTGTTTTTATATTGTAAAACCATACTGAATACATATAACTTATCAATTAATGCTTTAATAAAAGACTTCATACAATTCTTGTAAGCAGGTAGTGAACAGGTGATATGAATCCAAATAAACTATTGATATACGACTACTGTCAGGACATCATACATAGCTGTAAACATCTACTTTAAACATCTAGATTAGATCAAAACAATAATTCTGAACGTTTGACAGGAGTATTTTTAAAACTATGATTGCTATGTATTTTCACAATAATTATTTATAACCACATTGCAACCTTTTTGTTCACTGCTTTGAAAGATGCCAGTCAACAGGCAGACATATCAACAGTGTTGAATATTCCTATGAAATAAATTAACGCATGAAGCAATGAAATTGCTCATAGAGAACAAAGATCAGGAGCATCAGGTATGCCACTGTTCACACAGGGAGGCGTGACCAAACATCAAACATTGTGGTTGGGTATGGTGAGTTATTGGTTCAGATGCTGGTCAATGTCAGTTTGGTTTGAGGATCTGCGATGATCTCCACACTGAGTGAGTGTGTGTGTGTGTGTGTGTTTGTGTGTTGAGGGTGGGGGCGGGGGCGGGGGGGTGGGAGCCTGAGATTTCTCGTCTCTCCCAGGCTGACACTATGTGGCCTATTGGGGCGTGGGGTGGGGGGGTGTTGGGGAGTGAGGCTGAAAGGCTGAGAGCAGTCAAGGTGAAAGGTCAAGGATGGGCCACATGACGACCCCGACCCATCCCCAATCCCATTCCGCGCCACGCCCAGCACCCCTCGGATTGAAGTCCATCCAAGGCTTTCCGTGGGCAAAGGGCAGAACATCAAACGCAAGATTAAAATGGGGGGCCGGGCGATGCTACGAGAGTCGCGTCTTGCCAAAGAGCCGAATGGAAACGCGAGGCGGTGAGGGGACAAGTGGGTAGCTATAGAATACGGGAGTAGGGCTGGTACTGGCAGCTTTCTGCGGCAGCTCAGCTGCGGTCAAAGGGCTGTACCATCCGTGAAGTCCTATTGGTTAAAAACCCGAAACGCAGCAGGCCTACCCAGCTGCCACGAGAAGGCGAGTCAGCCCCACACGACTCCTGGATATGAAGACGTCCCGGCATTACTGGCCAGGACCTTCTTTACTGGGACCCCGTGGCGCCAAACAACAGGGAACACGTTTCAGGAGTCGCGAAAATTAACGCGTGTTACAACTCGTGGTTCACCCTCAAGCAATTTTACCAAAGCAGGAAAAAATATGCTGCCACAACAAGAGTGTGCGAGCAAAGGCATATTTTATGAAGGAACAAGAGCTCACATCAATGGATTTGTCAAGGTGACCGTTTGTAAGGTTAAATCTTTGATACATCATGATGAGACCATCCACAATGACAATGTTGCAAAACTTTCAACACTGTATGATGGCGTTCTGCAGACTATGCAAAGAATGTCGAGAGAACTTCCCTCACCTTAATTTAAAAATATAATTCTATACCTTCAAAGAGGTGGGTACTGCATGTGGGGCTGGAATTGCGAGTTTGGTATTTATCTTTCAATGTACAAGCCAGTCTTGGGCTTCCAACAGATTCAAGAATCGTCCAGCTGTGGTGGTCCCCACTCAAGCTAACAGCACCCAACGTTACTATGTTTCGATTAACATCTTAGGTCTTACTGTCGCAATTGCTTTTTTTTTAATGCCGAACAGATGCTGCCGGGATAACCACGAGCGTCTGTCTTCACAGTCTCCGTGCTGGTAGCTGATAGGACGGGATGGGGGAGCGGGGAGGGGTGCAAGAGGTTTTTGAAGGGGGGTGGGGGTGGGAAAATGGCTGACGCTCATTAAAAACAAGGAAGGAGAATCTTCAGAAGAGACCGGCTGTTCAGTTTAATGTGGAGAAAGATGGCGATGTAGTTTCACAAAGGCAGAACTAACACCCTGGGTAGTGTATGAACGAGGGCTGCAGTGGGAAAACATCTTAAAACCTCACAGTATTTCATATTTATTACATGGAGAATGTAGTATTTTTGGAGTAATACATTTGGTCGATAATAACTATGACTTATAATTGCACATTCCACAAAAATCTCTATGATCTGGATTATGATTGTGAAAAATGTGAAAACTCACAAATGCAGTTGATTGACATCACAAATGAACGCACTAATGGCAGTAAATGTTCCGATGGCCACAGACTTAAAGAAACAAAAACATTATTTCAAAGAAATGTTGCATGAAATTACAACTATTACATAGTTTATTATTTGAAAGAAAATATAATTACTGGTACATGTATTGTATTATGTATTGCATGTATATTATTTTAGTTTTGAATGATAGGCGACTATCATCAGTAAGCCGCCTCCAATGCTCTCGGTTATCCAGAGACCAAGTAATTGAAACACACCTATCTTGCTCTGTCAGTAAAGAGCAAGATCAAATTAAAACGTTCAATTTACCAAAATTATTCTGCAGACTAATAATTACACAGCAGGACTGAAACAACAGGAACATCCTCATTACGTTTTAATGGGTCTTTTAAAATGGCCGACCATTAACATTGTTATGTTTGGCCATGCTTTTCGTAGAGCTCACAATATGAGGAATTATGAGTTGAGTTGTTGTGTCAATCCACTCTTGACACAGAGAGCCCAACTTGGGTTATGAAGGCCACCGGGTTTGCGGCCCCATAAAATCTTCTACAGTGCAGTAACAGGAAATAAGCAGGGCCCAATCAGAAGATGCTGCAGAGAAAACAAGTGTCAGTAGTAGGAAGAGCAGAAATATGAATATGGGTGAATTGAAATGTTTCAACATAAGCCTCCTTTGTAGAGCCGGAATGTCCTTGCACAACACAATATGCCAAGGACCTATTTGGACCGGCTTTAAAAAACAGTCAATTTCCGTCATGGAGGATGTACCCAAGTCCTTTATGAACTTAGCTAACCTAACTTTGAGAGGAAGGAACACTCCTCTACTCCTCCTTGTTCCCAAGCAGCACCAGCATATAATGGAGTCACTGACCCCTCCTCTTTGTCTGCTACCATTACTGTATCCCCCCTCTTCCCCATCTGCTCCTATCCTGTGCAATCAGGTTCCTCAGATTGGTCCTCAATGGTCATCTGTAAGGTGCGGAATGTCAGCCGGTGACTCCCAGTCTCAACCCCCCCCCCCCCTTACCGTCTTCACAAGTCCTGCATTCTCACTGTTCCTTCACAATAAATATCTCTAAAGCGTGCTTTGCCTTGGCGTGTCCTTTACCTTTTGAACTCCCCGCCAGCAGAATACCCAGGTTCCCCTCCTGCCACGTTTCCTGCCTGCTTGCGTCCACGCATGGACGCACACAGCCGCGGCGCGAAAGCGCTCATATGTGCATGTTGTCGAAGACTGCGTACGTTCACAGTAAGGGATAACTTTGAAGGGCTGTTTGTTTGTCAGCAGGCAGATTGAGTTGTTTTGCCCGGCCGTATGATAGCCATGCTTTGCTGAAGAATTGTTTCAGCAGGAACAAGAAGCGTATGTGCATGGCAGGGACAATACGGAACGTGTACAGTTTTGACATAAAAATGCAGAGAATTTATATCAGAGAGCTTGCTGCTTTGATTAAGAGAAAAGGCTGTGCCGATGTACTGTGAATTCACTCATGCTGCATGATAAACAATACGCTGCATGCATATTAAAGAGTGAGTTTTCACAATGGGCCCTGGACTATTAGGCATCTATATGTTCCCTCCACAATGTGTTTAGACACATGTATGTTTGTGTTCACACACACATACACGGTCATGCACACACGCATACACACCCACACTTGTTTAAGCACGCAGTCCGAACCAGAAGAGCAGGGCAACAGGGAGGTCAGAAATGCCAGACCTGAGATACTTCTGAGGAAGTATGACAAAATACTTCACACCATCATCAGTCCCTTCCTCAGGAAGCTAGCTCTCCATCCACAGCAGATGTTACCGCTCTGAGGTCAGCCGCATGCATCAGCCACCTTATTATCTAACCGCCCCTCAGCTAATAACATGGGGGATAATGCATGATGATGTCGTCCATCATGTCACCAGTAATGCCATACACTCTCAAGAAAAAAAGAGTTCCGCGGCATGTCTCCAGAGAGGAAACCATTTTAGATCTTTACGGAACCCTCTATCATAGGAGCGAAGTGTGAAAGCTCCCAGACAAAGAACCGTTTTGCCCATAGAACAACGCCTGAATGAGATACGGTTCTTCTATGGTTCCTTTTGAAGCCATTGTTTCTGAGAGTGTACAGTGTTGAGTGTTTTGGTGAGCAGCTGTTGAGAAATGGGAAAACAGGTCTCCCTGGTAGTTCCCCCCCCTTTTATCTCTGCCTACCTGCCTTCGGCCTAAGAGCCTTCAATGGTCCACCAACGCAATGGCCACCAACCTCAAATCCCTGCCTACTCCCTCTCGCCACCCGCTGTACTGTCCCCCACTCTCCCTCGCCGAAATACAGGGAATTTAAAGACGCTAAGCCGGGATAAAGAGATTTGCGATGCGTCTCATATGTCTGGAATCTGCCGAAATGTACCGGGTCGAAAGAGAACGTGCAGGAACTCAAAAAAAGGAGGGCGGGAAAAAAAAAACCTGACGTCTTTAAGCAAATTGGTCAGCTCAAGGAGAAATAAAAGAGAGATTGATCTACTTCAGATCATCGCTGGAGGTAATCCGGCAGACTTAAGACATGAAAATGAGACCGGCACTTAACGCGTCGGCGGGGG
This sequence comes from Conger conger, assembly GCF_963514075.1. Lineage (NCBI taxonomy): Eukaryota > Metazoa > Chordata > Actinopteri > Anguilliformes > Congridae > Conger > Conger conger. The sequence goes on along the minus strand of NC_083774.1, from coordinate 29,413,805 downwards.
GAAAAGCCGGACAGCAGTCTGACGAGAGCACGGCGCTGCCTTTGGAGGAGCTTTCATCCCGCGCTCCCCGAGACTCTGCCGCCCTGCTCGCCGCGTCTCAAATAAAGAGCCGAGCCCTCTCTGTAAAACACCGCCCGTCAAGTGAGAGTTAGGGAACTGCGATGGTGTTCAGGAGGAGAGAGGGAGGGAGAGAGGCTTTGGTGCTGTAGGGCAGTAGGCGACATAAGGGCGACTGTCTTTAAGATGAATTACCTGAGCCGCATGGTATCTATTGAAATCTGCACCTGCCTTTTATCAAGCAGCCACCTGCGTCCAGTCTGAACCCTCCCAACACACGTACACACACGTGCATGCACACACACACATGCACACACTTACAAACACACACACGTGCATGCACACACACACACATACATGCATACGCACATGCACAGACACACACACACAAACACACACACATACATGCACATGCACACACATTCACACACACAGACACACAAGCACACATACACATACACACGCACACACATGCACACACACGCACACACACTACAGAGGAAGCCATATTGTAGAGCGACCATGACTGGCCGATTCCTTCCTTGTATAGCAACACAAGCCAGAGCTTCGGACGTCTAAGAGGCTTTGAGACTTACCGGAGGCTTAGCTCTTTTCCTCATCCCTACAAACACAACCAGAACGAAGAGACAGCAGAGAGCAGATCACTTCACAAAACATACCAGCTTCCTGTTTGCACCTACCCTCCTACTGTCAGTCCTGACCCAAAATCACAATTACAATAAATTTATTAAGATCATTTTTACTTTTTTACACCTACTTATTCATGCGATTATCTAATCAGCCAATTGTGTTGTCAGGAGCTTCAGTTAATGTTCACATCAACCATCAGAATGGGGAAGAAATGCAATCTAAGTGACTTTGACCATGGATTGATTGTTGGTGGTAGACAAGATGGTTTGAGTATCTCAAACTCTAGAGTTTGCAAAGAATGGTGCAAGAAAAACAAAAAAATCCAGTGAGCAGCAGTTCTGCAGACAGAAACAGCTTGTTAATGAGAGTCGTGGAAGCTGACAATAACGCAAATAACCACACATTACAATAGTGGTATGCAGAAGAGCATCTCTGAACACACAACTCTAACCGGATAGGCTACAGCAGTGGAAGTCTAAAAAATAAGTATAATAAATACCTAATAAAGTGCTCACTGAGTGTATATAAAATACAGTACATACAGTTTAGAGGTTTCAAAGGGGGCTTTCAATCTTCTGGAGAGGGCTCAGTACTCTATCTTGGCTCAACATCCAGTTTCGCTTAATGCAGTGTAACAAAAAAATAAATAACTGAAAAAATACCATTTGGTGTGATGCAGAGAATTGCCGGTATTTGCACATCTTTCAAATTTGCTCAGAATTATGAGAGCAGAGGTCCAGGTGCAGATTTGTGACCCTCGTTATGACCTGCTTGACATGGATTTATGAGGTTCGTTTATAATCTGGCCATGTGCGAGCCAGAGATTTGTCTGTCGGTTTAGAAAATGCTTTGTGTGCATGACTTGCCCGGTTGTGTAAAACCAGGGTATACTTTGAGCAGGCTACTTCTCCAGTGCTTAACGTCTTTAAAACTTTAAAATCAAACAGACCCGGGCTGCCATGTTTGCACAGTGTGGAGCCAAACAGACCTACCTAGTCCATGGGACAAAAGCCCTTATTCATTCTGCAGACAAGGGACGTTATCCTTAACTTTTTAGGTCACACATTATAAAAAGCTTCATGAATTGGCATGCAGTTGTTACCATGAATGAATGATGTACAAGTAAATTAACAAAGCTGCACAGTAACTTACTAGTAGCTAGTTAATTAACAACTACATTAGTTAATGGCAATTCATGTACCCTGATTGAATTGGTTTATTCATTTAAAGTGTTTTATTTCTCAATGCTTATATAAAAGACTAACATTAGCAACACCTGCCTCTATTCCTTGCCCAAATGAAAACATCTAAGGCATTGCAGTAAAATTTGTTCTAAACCCAGTGTATTTATTTGAGGAGATTAACTAGATTGGTTTTCCTAGCGTCTTCATTGAGTTGTTTTGCCCCAAAATGTATGAAAGATGAGTTTAGTTATCAGTGATTGAGGTGACACACAGAGGAACTGATTACAAATAATAATCAACTTTTGTTGGGTCTCCTCCAAGATGCTTTGCAATATGAATAGGAAACAACAAGGATTTTAAAAACCCATCGGTCAGTCTAAGATAAAGAGGAAATCCGGATTATGGGGTCCAAGAAGTTCTTGTTATTGAATAATTCTAGCAAGTTCAGTAGAGTTGCAAGTTGCATTGCTTCTGAATTCTTTAAGTTGCAAACCTCAACTTGCTTCCTTGAAAATGGGCACAATGACAACAAGATTTAATCGAAATAAATAAACAACCGAATAAATGGCTTCTGCAGTGTTTTAGTTATCCAGACTAAAGAGTTGTCATGAGTGTAATTTACAGTTTGAGGAAGACATGAACAGTTAGGATTAAAACTTCAGGATACGCCGGGCGGATCTCCGAGGCTTTACCGTAATCCCGTCCTGTCTCCGCTGAATGGTCGGTCTGCGATGAGCTCACAAAACGGCACAATGTTGCACAGGCCAGCACGTTTAGCTTAAACCAACTTATCGGATGCATTCAAAGCACATCCGCTAAGCTACGGGGGATGGACGTTTTTTCGCAGATCTATCAGCGAAACGCTCTTATCTGAATTCAGCACATGCGGCGAGTGTTCGCGTTGGCAGCTTTAGACGGATTCCCGCTCAAAACACCTCCAGCCAGTCCCGTGCTGCTGTTACAGATAACATTTTAAAACTACCATCGATGAGCAGGTTTAACTTTTCTTTTCTTTTTCTTTTTTATCACTGCATTGTATTGTATAGGTTTATTCATTTAAACGTCGTATCTCCCTTGCCTTGTGCAGGAATGCGAACGCCATAATTCTTTGCCTTGATGCCATTTGTAAAGTGGATGGACTTGTCTAAAAAAGAAACATATACGTTTTGCTATCAGTCTCATCCCTAACTCGTTCATTGCCTTCTGCGGGCTTAGTGGCGTAGCATTCACATTCTTCCATGTTTCAATACGAACGCCCCGTGTTACCGCAAAGCCCACGTTGAATGGAAATGCATGTTACTGATATGGCTTTTGTTTGAAATGAATTTGACGTGCCAGCAAAGTTGTTGGGAATGCAGAATCCTATTACTGCATCGGTCCATATATTTAATGAATACCAATTCCATTGCAATGAATGGCGTACAGAAGTGCTCCCAGGAACTAAAACACCGGGCGGACTTGACTCGGCTAGGACTTGCAATGTCACAGTCCAGCGAGAGTGTTGTTTTTTGCCTATTAACTGTAGTCCTGACATCTTGGTGTACACGACTTCCGTACAACACTCAGTTGAGTGTATACCCCTTTGCTAACAAACGACCAGCCATGGTGAAACTCTTCAAGCTGAATGGGAATCGATTCCTGAATCTGGCGCTTTTATGGTGGAAACAAGAGTGAAAAACTACAGCTCCCAGTGCCCCAGCTGGAACCATTGATGGATCACAGCACCTGGATCAAGATTCCTAGTCAGAGCACAGCTGGCGAACATCAGAAAATCCATGATACATTTCTCCTGCTGAACCATTTTAGTTTAAGTGTCTTCATTGTATGCCGCTGTTCCCTCTAAAAATGGATGAGCGTTCTCAGTGAAGCAACAGGAATGTTGAAAAAGCAGAATAAAGGAGAATTTGATGTAAAGTTGTCGACAGTGTATTTTGCTTGGTAAATAAACCTACCCCAAGTTATTACATTTCGTAATAAGAAAATTAATTAGCTGTTTATTAGTATTTCAAACAACTCATTGCACCTTAGATTCTGTCATCAAACATTTGCTGTTTACTCACACGTGAAAGGGAATTGTTTCATAATGAGAAACAAATGTCCTCCTGATTAGCAAAAAATCAAACAATGTGAAACAATAAACAACAGAAAATCAAACCTGCACAATGGAATGCGC
>NC_083774.1:29309740-29407240 GCF_963514075.1 Conger conger | reverse complement strand
GTTTGAGAATAACCGTATTTTGAAATACCAAGTCCTTGTTTGAGAATACCCTGTTTTAGAATACCTAGTCCTTGTTTGAGAATACCCTGTTTGAGAATACCATGTTTGAGAATACCAAGTCCTTGTTTGAGAATACCATGTTTGAGAATACCAAGTCCTTGTTTGAGAATACCATGTTTGAGAATACCAAGTCCTTATTTGAGAATACCATATATATGTTTTAGAATAGCAAATTAAATAATGCCAAGTCCTTATTTGACAATATCATGTTTGAGAATACCATGTTTGAGAATACCAAGTCCTTATTTGAGAATACCATGTTTTAGAATACCCAGTCCTTATTTGAGAATACATGTTTTAGAATACCATGTTTTAGAATATCAAAACCCCAGTAGCTTTCCACTTTTCAATTCAAATCAAGTGTCTAAATGAGAGGATGACACATATTTAATTGTGTATTATGTGATCTGCTTGTTATGTTATGGATCATTTCTATATTTAATATTCAAAATGTAATATGTCTTCATGTTTTTGTGTGTTAGACTTAATTCTCAGATATATAATTTTTTTTCAGAAATAAATAATAATTCAAATCTAAATAATATTAATAAAAAGAAAAACAACAACAAAATTATTATTATTATTATTATTATTATTATTATTATTATTATTATTATTATTATTATTATTATTATTATTTCAGTTGCATAGATCTAATAATATGACTCAGACAAGCTCATTCAGATAATTCAGTGAAGTTTTACTGCAATGTAGATAATGATTTTATATTGTATCAGTGCAGAATCTGGAGATTAATTTGAATTTTATCAACAATCTATTTAACACATTAAAATGGAAATACAATTAATATATAAGAAATGTAATACAGTTCAGGATTAAAAAATCATACAAAGCAAATGAACAATGTCTGCTGGGAAAAAAATCACAGGTTATTAAACGAAGGGAAAAAATCATAATCACGTGAAGATACAAGGGAAGAGTAAATTAAATTTTTTATTACTGATTTGAATGAACTGCACAGAGGAGTGGAGAGCTGAGCTGAGTTATGGTCTAAAGAGGTGTGTTTTACCAGTTGATTAGCGATAATGTGAAGCTCTTAGGTGTTAATGGTGAAGGGCAGCTCATTCCAGTGCTGTGTAACTGGGGGAAAGAAGGCTCTAGAAACCACAGAGTAGACAAAATGGCAGCCTGAATAAACATATCCTCAAATGTATTAAACTTATACATCCTAAAAGCTTTATTACTATACAGCTTCTGCAATGGCCTGGACATCCCATTCATAAAAGCGCTGTACATATTGACTAATATGAGTATGAATATGAAATTGCACTGATATCATATTGTTCTTTTCAATATATATATAGTTTTCATTGTCCTGAATAGCCTTTTAAGCCTGCACATTTTAAAATGGCTGGCAAACATTTCCTTTAAAGCTTGCTCTCTGTGTGATATTAGCACAGGGTTTTGCCACCGGTGGCTTATGTAAAGACTACTGGGATTGAAACACTAGAAAACTAGACTTCACTCATATACCTGTTGAGAAGTCTTTCATGCTTAATAGCCTCATTAGACACATTGTTAATTGAATGCCATTCGGGGCAACATCAAAGCAAATCTTAGAGTGAACGGCTCCTTTACTTTTCCATTTGTTTATTTATTGCAGCTGACAGACCCAGTGGTTCAGGTTCACTCTGCTGGAGATTTATTTCTTTATTTTTTTTTCCTGGAGAAATTGTACATGTATATGGAGAATGTCAATGTTTATACATACTTAGATACGTGAACACACAACACTCACACACTGCCGGAGTCAATGCCCTCGGTATTTCTACTTGGAGTAGGTGTAACAGATGATGTAAGTGATGTGTGTTACTACACATATTTTATCCCCACAGGAGGTTGATTAGAAAGATTCTTCACAAAGGGACAGTTCAAATCAGTGCAAGGCAGTGGTACTGCTTACTACCTGATCTCCTGATTGAGTAAGTATCTGCTATTAAAAACCTGTTTGGTACATTAGACAAGAAAGAGATTTTATTGTGTTTGAGCGCTGATATTTCATTTTACGGAATAAGTACTGCATCTCTCTGGCATTATAATCATAAATGTAATAACCCCTACACCATAACCCTCCCTCCCAAAAAACAAAAAACAAACATACAACACATACACACAAATACATATTATATTCAACATGCCATACATCGCATACTGTAAATTTGGAAGCGTGTACGTGTAATTTGATCCGACACAAAAGCATAAATCAGCGATGAAAAGTGTGCGATGAAATGCGCAGAAATGAGTGAGGCACATTACTCTGTTATATGTAAGCAGTGGATACACCTTTCACATTAGACGTAATGTTCAGAGACATTTTTCTATTTAAACATAGGTTAATGGAGATCTGCCCTCTCTCTCCCAACAAAATTACCTTCTAAATCCCTGGGCTACAGCAGCTGCTAATGATGATGAAGATATTTTTATTATTATTATTTCTCTATTTAAAAAAATATTATTATTACTATTATTGTTATTATTATTAACAATAATGATACCACATGGCTGAATTTGTTTCTTTCTTTTAGAGGTACGACTAAAACACCAATAATTTTATTTTAATTTTGAAATTCTCTGGCTTTTCCCTGCTGCTCCCTGCTCTCCCACATGGCACAATATTAGCCGATAATGGGATGGGAAAATTGAAGCTAACTCGTTGGAATTAAATTTATCAGCGTGTTTTCAGAAATAATAAGCTGTCAGTTATAAAGTGAAGATTTGTATTTAGATATATGATAGGGATGAATAATGAACGGGGCAAAATAGATGAAATCGCTCCGTGCCTAAATTAGCTATTTGGAACCGGCAGAGCCAAGGACACAGCAATGATGAGAATTATTATTGTTATTGTTGTTATTATTATTATTATTATTATTATTATTATTACTACAACTACTAGCAGTAGTGGCAGTTGTTCGTCCGACACCAACAATAGAAAAAACACCAACAGTAGTAAAATACAGCGGTCGGTATGGTCTTTGTCAGCAGCCAGTATTCCCAAACAGGTCCTACTTCTGCGTGGTGGAATATGAAAGGAGCGGAGAACAGCGAAAAACACGTGAAAGTATTTAATAAAACACGTGAAAGTATTTAATAAAGCCATGCTAATGAAGGCGCAGGAGCGCTGGCCCTTGCTTGTAAACTTTGATCAGAGCCGGGCCCCACGGACCCGCGGCCCCGCGGTTGAAAGGGGGGCTGGCGTTCCCCTAGCCCAGCCTGGAGGAGAGGCTGTGGGCCGGGGGTCACAAAGCTCCAGGGTACGGGCCCCGTTTGTTCTGCCTGGCTTCTCACACAGAGCCCGGGGTCACTGTGTTTCTGAGCTGGCCCATTCTATCCTATTCTCTTTCATTACGGGTTGTTTTCCAAAAAAAAAAAAAGGCTACTGAAATAAGCTCGGAGGTGGATATCCTGAATATATCTCAGTGTGTGTGCTGGGCGAGTGAGCGGTGTTAATTGTCAGGCGCTTTGGTGGAAAAAAGTGCTATATAAATGCAGTCCATTTACCTTTCAGCATAGCTTCCTTGTTATAATAATAATACTACTAATAATAAAAATTAAATAAAAATAGCAATACTAATTATTAAGAAGATGAAGTAGAAGAAGAAACTTTGTCAAAATCATAGCAATGGCTTGTAGTTGTGGTTGTGTTTCCATTTTACAAGCAAAATATTTTAGTTGCAATTTCTCTCGGCAAAATGAGAAAAAGGAAAAGTTAATAGAAGCTATATCCCTGCAGCGAGGAAGGAAAGCCTGAAACGCAAGAAAAAGACTGAACTTTGCTCTAAATGTATATTTATTTATACATATACATTAATTTAATACAGATTTACAGGCAGACAGTAAGTAACTGCTTTGGTGGCATCAGTGAAGTTTGTTAAATTGGCTGCAGTTCCCTTGTATTTTCTTCCTGGAAGGCTATTACCGACCATCAATTTCCAATGAAATGGCAGAAATGTCTTATCCGCATGTCTCTTATTTATTTGTACCCTAAGAAAATGAACATTTTATCAGCCGAGATCAAACCAAATGCAAAGTGATTATGTGCATTGTTATTCGCGTTTAAGATCTGGACGTTTGTACCCTGCAACGCACCATTTTCTAAATGAAATAAATAAATGAATAGTGCTGGGTTAGTGCTATTTTTATTTCCTCAGAGGTAGATGCTTGAGCATTATTAACACGAATTGGAGGAAAAAGCTGACAGGGGTTCAGCACACCCCGTTTGCGTTCTTATTGAGCTGTGAAAGGCCATGTTCATTCACTTCACTGTTATTTGGAACACATCTAATTATATCCAAAGCTTTTAAACTTGGATGTGAGGAAAGACATGAAACCAAAGATGAAACAGTACACACACACACACACACACACACATACACACACACATACATAGATTTAATGCAGTGTATGTATGTAATATGTAATGAAATCACTGCATGATTAATACATAAAGGAATTGCTTTCGAAAAGGATAGAAGGAAATAATATGTAACCCAGTTAAAAGAACAAAAGCTGTCAAAATAAAAGAATGATATTTAAAATCAGCCCTATCAAAATAAGAAAAATAGGTAACAACAGATCCATTATGAAAGTGAATTTAGACTGCAGTGATAATAATTGCATTTAGCTTTGTCGACAATTATTTTGTGTATACATTTCCTATACATTGCAGTATTCGGTGTTTTTTTATATGTTATAATTTTAAATTTTTTTTCTTTATTATCTTTTGGGTGGACAGGATAAATTTGTATTTTCTTTCTATTTTGGATCTTGGGAATGTTCCAGTTCATTAAAACATATTGCTTGCACAGAGGTACAGAGGTGAACATAAAAAATCGTATCCCACTGTTTTGTATAAATATATCAATATATGAAAATAGTTTTCTCACATATGCCAAATTTATCTAGTAATTTCCAAGTCAATACTTTTTCATAATAATGAAGGAGAACAATAGTTCATTATTATTATGATGATTATTATGATGATTATGATGATGATGATTATTATTACTACTACTACTACGACTATTATTATCATTATTATTATTATTATTATTATTATTATTATTATTATTAGTATTATTATTATTATTTATTATTATTGTAATTGTTATTATTATTATTATTATTATTATCATTCTATTATATTATTATGTTTTTTTTATTACTAAAATTCTTTTGATTAAATGGAAACCTTCATAAAGCATGTACCATGTGACAATGGTTAAACAGCTTTGATTTTCCATTAATTGTGTAGCTTGTAGTTTGGGAACACATGCTATTGTAATAAATATAGAGTATATAATACAAAAATATTGTAAAACCTGAGGAACTTTCAAAAATGCAACACATTTTAGGAAGCAATAATTATTAGGAATTTAACTGCTGTTGATCGTTGGCTAATTTATTTGCTATTTATCAAACAGATGTCTTAAGTTGAAATGTGAATCACAAATAATAGGCCATCATAGTTTTTGGGAATTATTTATGACAAGAGAAAAGGAAAACATTGGTGCTGGAAGTGATTTCTCCATACTGTGAAACAACAGCACAAGTTTTGGAAGGAACCGAACTCTGACTGTATAACCCATCATCCCCGAAGCACTCTGTCCACTGATTTTAACGACATGGCACGTTGTTTATGGGGGGGGGGGGGGTGGCTAGCAATCCCAATTTTTCAGGCAATTACTACAACAACGGAAAAGAAGGCCTTATCTGCTTGTATGGCCGGCGTTGCGCTGACATCACAGACAGACGGTGCCGTCGGGGCTGGGTTGTAATAAAACCGCGCGGCGGGCGGAGATTGGAGCCGATAGACTCTTTCTTCCCCCAGCCACGCCAGTGTAAACAGGCGGTGACACCAGAAAAATAGGTATCTATATTAAAAGTGCAGCGTGCGTGTGGCGGTGGCGTCTGACGCCTGTCGTATCAGGGGAAGGGAGAAAGGGAGACGCGCGGTTATCAATGGCGGGGGATCGGGGGAGGCGGAGGGGGCGGGGTGGCGGTAACGGGCGACGCCGATGTCTACCGCGGGGGCACTCCGGGGGCCCTTTGTGAATTTATAAAAGCCAGATAAAAATCGGCTGTATATTCCTCTGCTGAATCACCTGATGAAAGCGGCCGGGGCCTGATCTACAGGAGCTGGAGGCAGGGTGTGGCCCCTGGCCCTTCAGCGGTGGTGGATGGGGGGGGGTGGGTGGCTGTGGATATGCAGTTTTCAATACCGCGTAAAGCCGCTATTTATTGTGGCCTGCAGTAAACATCTACCATCAAAATATAGCTGGTTCTCGGTTTCCAGGACAAGCAGTTCTAATGCGTTAATTTTAAAACGTTTCTATGAAACTCGAATGTATTGATTCGACTGTTAAAGTAAATCTGTTGCATCTACGTTATCGCCCGCCATCTCCGAACTACTTTTGCACACATACCTGTCGTATTACTAATCTTAATAAAGGCCACAAAAACTGAAAAAAGAGAGATCGCCACGTGATCCTTTCTTCACGAGAAACGTGTGATTATAATTAAGATACGAGTCTTAAGCACAATATGAAAATTAGTCAAATCAGGGAGTTAATAATTACACAATGATCGTACGGGAGAAAATCCTTTGCCATTACCTATACTACCGAGCTAACAGGGTGCACGTCAGAAAAAAAAGGAAAAAAAAAACCTCACAGATCGTTGGCGGTATCAGCTCACGGCGGTACTTTCATCGTTTCCAGCCGAGCCTTGATTGGGACGCAGCTCACAGTGTCACAGCTCGTCAAACTGTTTCGTCTGCCGCCGAGAAAAATTAAACTTGATTCTCTTCGAGTTTAACGTGCCGCGGACGCATTCTGATACGCCGGCTGATAAAAATACGCCGCAAAACTGGCGGAGAACGATTTTCTGATGAATGGTGGCTTCGCTACTGCTGAAACTCAAAGCTTTCAGAGGGTACAATAAGTGTCGCGCATTCGATGAGGCGTATAAGCGGGAAAAAGAAAGGGATCCGCAAAAAGAGGCGCAAAACAGCCCGAAAAAGAAGAACGTTTCTGATAAACTCATAAACTTCGATAAACTTCGATAAAGCTATCGAGCTAACTGAAAGAGCAGGTACGGCCTTCATCTGAACGCCACGGCAGCCACTGTACGGGGGTCGTCCACATGAACTAAACAATTGTATTTTTTTGTTAGCACGACTAGCACAGCCATTTCCTAGCAGAAAAGCGCTCCGTTTTTATTTTTCCGCCTACGCGCACGCACGCCAGTGAATCTTGGCCGGGAGGAAAGGGCAGGCGCGCACCCGCGTCGCACAGCCTTACTCACGCTGGAGACGGCGGAGCAGCCAGAGTTTTTAACATGGAAATTGGCTTTGAACCCATCTGCGCGGGTCGCCTCATCTTTCTGCGAGGTGCCTTCACCGCCGGCAGGGAAAATGAACCAGCAATTCCCTCTAATGTGGCCTGATTTTCAGGCCGCTTACCCCCCCTTCAAATCCGAGAACGCGTCGTTTTCGGGCGACGCCTGGCTAACGCCGTAAAACCGCGGAGGATAAGCGACCCTCCCGGTCAGCCTTTTCTTTCTAACTTTAAAAAAAAATAAACCCCACCCCCCCGTCATCGTTTTTTTTTCTCGATATGAAGCGGTGAAACGTATGAACACGTTCCCATTTCTTAAAAAAAAAATAACGTGGCATTAACTGAAGAGGTCGACGAGGGAAACGGCGACGCTTTGCCAAGTGTGCCTACCTGCGTTCCGTTAGTCAATATCAATTCGCTCTCACATTCGCGGTTAATCAACCTGAAGGACACGTTTAGTGCATTAGCCACCTAATTATTAAACAAAGAACAAACAGAGCGTCTGGTAAACATTTGAACCAAAAAGGTAATTGGTTTTTCGTGGAATCATCAATCGCGTCAGATTGCGCTTCGCTATGAAGCGGCGAGCATTCATCTGCTTGACAAAAGGTGTCAGAAATAAATTAATGGAAAAAAGGAGCCCAGATAATTAGATCTTTGTAAATGTAATATCTGGGACAGGAGAACTTGTGCATATCACCCGCCGAATTTGAGGTCTCTTACCTTTAGCTTCTGAGCAATTAATCAACACAACTTCGCTAGCTTTGTCACCGAAATCAGATCTGTGGCCGTTCGCCTCAAGTCAGATAGATTTTTTTTTTACCCCGTGCTATCGAGAGTTATCTAGTAACACAAAACAACAATGGCCGGACAGAACGAAATGACGGAGAAAATATCAGAACGCACGTCCTACCTTTGTGGCCCTGTTGCTTTCACCGCCCTGCTAGCTTTTTTAGTGAAAGAGTTTGGGTGAAATGACCAAAGCTAGAAAGGAGAAAGAAAAGCCAACTCATTGGTCTGCAAAGTCAAACCGGGGCCCGGCGTTCAGCAACTTTCAGCCAAAGGACAAACTTTCAATACGTGTGTGTGTGTGTGTGTGTTTTGGCTGTCAGGGGTGGGGGTGGCGGTGTGTGGGGGTGGTTAAAAAAAAAAAAAAAAAAGCCGAGTTCAGCAACTTGGGGGAACGGAGTTTGTGGAAATGTCATGCGGGATGTCTTTATCTGACGGAGCGGGTTTTTGTTATTTTCGGGGCCTGTCCAGTTCGGCTGGTGTCCCTTTCACCCCTACAGGCAGCTGGGCCGTGACCCCGCGGATCGGGCCCTCAAAGTGGGGCTCTTTTCAGCCCCGCGGGCCCGGGGACCCCCCCCTCCCCTCCCACCAGCACCATCCCATTCACACGCAGAGATAACTTTATTCATCTGGGACATCATTGTATCCAGTTGAATGGCCATGGAAGGGGGAGTGGGGTGGGCTGGGGTGGAGGGCCTTGTTTAGACACTCTATGTGAATTCAGCGAGGGGAGTTATGTCTTAATGTCTTCATTTAGATTGGGTAGTGGGGGGGGGCTGGTGGAAGGCAGGATCTCATCCAGAATGCGCTTACTCCAGTTTGTGTCAGCACAAACTGGGATTTATCACTTGAGTCCTAAACCTCCACTGGAAAAAGATCCATTCTTCACCCAAGAGATCACATACGTATATATTAAAACTGAACATGCATTTATTCTCAGATTTAACAGCCGAACTTAAGCTGGCACTGTTCTCAAACTTCAACTACAACAGCAACTACAACTACGACAACAACAATAATAATAATAATTAGTAGTAGTAGTAGTAGTAGCAGTGTTGGTGGTAGTCGTAGTATTTGCCCTCAGCAGAACAGCCTATGCCTCCTGTAGTTCAGTGTGTTGTTCTCAGTGGTTAATTCAGAGTGGGCTTGCTTTCTTTTTTGGGGGAGTGCCATATCTGTCCCTTTGATTTGCCCGTGGGGGTGTCGGGCGGAGCGGGGCGAGGGGGGGTGGGGGGGACAGTCCGGCTTAGTCCATCACACTCCGGAGACCACCCTGTTCTTCTCCCATCATTCATATTCAAGACAGAGCCTTTTGACAAGATTGCTGGTCTCGCTCAATGTGTTGTGATATTGGACAATACTTTTTGTGTAACCGCGAAAAAGAGAAAGAGGAAAAAAAAAAAAAGCTGAGGCCATCACATTTTTTCGGGGCCTCTTGGGAAGGGATAGCTCTTCTCTCCGCAGGCCTCCGAATCTAAGGGCGGCAGAAAACGCAAACTGTGACCTGTCCTGCTCTTTAGACCCCCCTCCCATTTTGCTCCAAGTGCTTAAAAGTGAGACTTAAACTTTGAAACGTTGCCCTTTGAAAGCAAACTGCCATTTTCGTGGGTAAGAATCACTGTTCTTTTTGGTTACGACCAATGTACCTCTGATGTTATATTAAACTTTTAAATGGTTGCTTTGGATGGATATGTATTTAGGTTGTAAATAGATTTACTTCTATTTGATCACATTTCTGTTATCATGGTATTTGTTAATAAAGTTGTTTGGCAATGTTGTTGTGTTGCACGTTGCGATATGGCCCAAGCACAGTTTGACTGCAACACTTATTCTGATTTATGAGCTATTATTAGGACTAGCTATCAAGGAAGTATATTTGTATGCATATTTTCTTTTTAATGTTTCAGAAGAAGGGCTGAATGTTTGCACAGAGACCGTTATTGCCATTGGGGGTGGGGGGTGGGGAGGTGGGAGGGGATGGGGGGGGTGTGGATTTGGGGGTCTTTAAAAGAGAGAAGTTTATACATTAGCGCCGTAGTTGCAAAACACTGTTGATATTCAAATGATTATTGTGCAAAATCTGGGATAAGCTGCAGACTGAGAGCTCCTCTAAGTGCCTACAACTATTGCTAATTCCCCTCACCATTGTAGGGAGCACAAAGAGCCTAATCCCATTTCACTTTTCCAGAAAGCTCCGGCTATTTTCTCTCACATAAACCAACAACACTCCCTCCGACCAGAGCTGAGAGGCTCGGAGAAAGGGCCCTGTGTGTGTGTGTGTGTACTTCACGGCTTTTGTGTCTCTCGGCCAGTGCTTGGCAGAAACTTTTAAGTGGTCCCCGTAGGCCTCAACCACCTTTTCGGCAGGAGAAGAAGAAAGAGGGGAAAAAAGCTATCGTTGTAGACAAAAAAAAAAAGAAAAAAAAAAAAGGAAACCAAACTCTCCTCTTAACCTGAATTTTCTTTTAACGAAACAGGATGGTCTTCGGTTGTCCTGTTTTGGTCGTTCGACAAAGCGTTTTACATAATATTTTCTTTAGGTGTGAGACTTGTGACCAAGTTTTCCCTCCTTTGAAAAAGAATTGCATATACACTGTAAAATATTTTGCTATTTCTTTTTAGTTGGTTGACCAGCTTGACCAGCTCAATTTTCAGGCTGGTCGAGCAGGCATAGCTGGATTTTACACCAGGGTTTAGCAATGTTTCTCCAGAATGTGTGCAGAATCACAACATCTCAATTTCAATCTCAGCAGAAGACTCACAACTTTCATCATTAGTTTGGAAGAGATTTGTTTTAGTAGATTGTTTTGTAGGTCTCATGTGGATCAGTACCTCATGGTTCTCAGTACGGCTGTGGTAAGTAGGACATCCTATTATCAGTGAAGCTGCCCAAGATTGTAAAAAAAAAAAAAAACTAACAGAAAACTACAACCACTGAGCCAGCAGGGGAGCAGTAGCCAATGGGAGGTCTTGGCATTATGACATCATCACAGCTGCACAGATGGCCTGACGGAATTGGGTAGAGCACACGCTAAGGAGTGCCACTCTGCTACAGGCTAGCCCGCTAACAAGATGGCAGCTGTGCTGCGTGGGAACCCGTGGCTACACGTGGCCCAGGCTCAGCCAACTCACAGGTGTGCGAAGTTTATCCCTCACGCTTTTAAACGGGCAGGCTCAAAGGACAGCCGCTGGCACAGCTACACCGGTGAATCGCATGTATGTTATCATTTGTACACATATTGGGCACGATCATATATTCAGTCTTGTCAAAGTATAATCAAGCCATTTGCACACAGAAGATTACCGATGGCAGCAAGTCACCCATTTCGAATGAAAACAGTGTTTAACGGTGTGTGCGCATCGGAATTGACTGTCATTACCGTACATAGGTGGTCCTTTAACTATGAGTTAACGTGGAGACTCTTTGCAGCAAAGCAGAGATTCAGATGGCGGATTGAATATAAACGCAATGCAGATTCCAAACATTGGCGAGCATTAACCTAAGTATTTATTCAGACTTTTTTTTTTTTTCTCAGTTAGCCGTCTTTCATTTTATCCTCAACTTTGAATAACCAGTGTTAGCTACCATTGTAGATTTTCGACGGGTGCAAAATGTCACGGTTTAGCCCCTGGAATCAAAGAAAAATGTGTAAATTGGAGGGAAAATGTAACACTTGGCCACTCGGAGTTGAAGCCAAAGCGTTCTGCCGGTAGATCAATTCGCGGGAGCCTCGGCGGCTAACGGCAGTGTAACAATGGAATGTGTGAGGGAGAAAAAGTACAATTCTCGCTGTTGGCTCGGTGTAAAAACATAAAAGAAATACATGAAAAAACAAACTTTAAAAGCGCCAAACCAAACGTCTCAATGCTCTCTCTGTGCATCAGAGCTCCTTCGGGGCCCTGCAAGGCTTTGATGGCCACAGCTTTCTTCTGGAGATCTCTGTAGCACTTGAAAAGGTCTGCTCCCACTCTCGGACTCAATGAGAAAATGCCTCTCTCTACACACCCCCCCCCCCCCCACACCCCACACCCCACACACTCTCTCTCTCTTTCCCTCTTTCTCTCACACACATACACACATACTCAGGCATACACACACTCTCCCTCTTTCACACACATACAGCCACTCACATAGAAGCATACACAGGCATACACACACACTCTCTCTCTCTTTCACACACGTACAGCCATTCACATACACGCATGCACTGGCATACACACACACTCTCTCTCTCTCTTTCACACACATACACCCACTCACATACACACATACACAGGCATATACACACACACACACACACACACACAGGCATATACACACTCTACATCTCTCTCTCCCTCCCTCTCTCTCTTTCCCTCTCTCTCTCTCTCTCTCTCTCTGACACACACAGTCACTCTCTCTGTCTCTCACCCCTCTCTGTGCCATTCTGTCCCCAACAGTTATTCTCTTTCTCTCCCTCTCCTCTCTTTTACTCTCACACACTCCCCCCCCCTCCGGCCCCCGCAGCCTTTCGCTCGCCCCGAATCTCTCCCCATCTCTTTCTTCTACTCTCTCACTTTACATTACGTCTTTGTTTAGCCGGAGTTTAGAGGGGCTTTCTCCGTTCCCCCTCCGTCAACCGCGAGCGCCGTTCCACGTTTGCCTTGAAAAGTTGAAAAGCTCTTAAGTTTGTTTTTGTTTTTTTTCGAGAAGCAGGTGAAGTGCGCTCGTGTTGCGCGAGGAGCCGGCACATCAAGTGTGTTGACGGAAATCCGAAAGTCCTTTCCGCATTGTTATTGTGACTTTCTGGAATTCCTTACACCACTTTTATCTAGGGTGACTCACCTAGCTCACGTTTACTCATACGGATAATCCATTTATACAGCTGGAAGATGATGCTGAAGTATTTCAGGTTAAGTGCTTTGCTAAAGATTACGACAGAAGCTCCCAACCCAAATAACATTAAACTGGTTATACATTTAGCTGCATAACCGTATAAAAATGCTGCCACTCCTGCAGAACTTTCATTGTACTGTGCTTAGCAAATACAATGTTCTTATTTATTTTATTTTATTTTTTACATTTTTAATACTGATGAAACTGTCAGGGCCTAGAAGCATAGCATATGGTTTTATTTTCAAGTATTGTGGCAACACAGATTGGACAGATTCATACAATTATATATATATATATATATATATATATATATATATATATATATATATATATATATATATATATATAAAAAAAACAGTTTTGTTTTTTGATGTGAATGTGGTGATAATGTGTTTAGGTACACAGTCCTCTTAGGTAGGCACGGGTCACTGAGAAATGACGGTGATTAATCACTGGAACTGACTGCAGAAAGGCAATGAGAGGTGCTTTGCATACAGCACTGCCTCTCTACTGTCCTTATTGCTTCACTCGATTGCTGTTTTCAAAAAGACCGTGTCTGTTTTTGTCATTTTGGTGTATTTCCTTTGCAAATATTGAACATTCTCATCCATCTCTGTGCACTGCCAACATTTAATCACTGAAAAGCCAAGAAAACTAGTTGAAACATCCCACTTGGTTATATCGCTATGTTAAATATATAAATACAGGGATAAAAACAGCTTTGTTTCTGTTTTCTGGAGGTATGATATGCCTTTGAGCAACAGCAATGATATGTCAAAGTGAGTCTTGTAAAATGTCATTAAAAGGGTGTCGGTACAATAGTCTTCTTTCCGTTTTATCAATTGCTCTTTTAGATCTCTCATAACGTTTCTGTTACTACTCATTCCTTCTTAACTATCACACCAGACTGGGCAGGGACGGATGGACTCTCCCTCTATAGCCGGGTTCCTCCCAAGATTTCTGCACGTTGGGGAGTTTTTTCTCGCCACTGTTTGAGTGTCTTACATTCCTACTGGGGAGTTGTTTCCCAATTGCTCACTTTTTGGGGGGGTTCAGGCCTGACATCTTGCCCAGTTTTCGTTCGTATTTCCACTGCGAAACAGCTTTGTGACAGCGCCTCTGTAAAAGCACAATACAAACAAAATGAAATTGAATTGAATTTTCGGGGGGTATTTTCGCTAAACACGCTCATAAGGGGTTTTGCGCATTTGATGTCACCGGCTGCTTACTAGTATTTCAGCGACTACTCATCGGGATTTCTGCGTGAACACCAGGAGAGCCATCTGAGAGATTACATTGCAAATTGCAATAAAAGGCAATGATGCCCCTTGTTGTCGCGTGGGTACGGGAGAGAGTGCTGACAGATGTAACGGCAGTCCTTTCCACGTATGATTGATTCACCCAGAGAGGCAGCAGGAATTGCCCCGCGTCTCTGATAACTTGGTTCATCAGTCACCTTGTCTTTTCTCAAGAACTAGATTGTGCTGCGGCCACAGACTGTCCCCTAGATTCAATCAAACCCGCCGGATCGTCGTAAGGAAAGCTGCTGTTCTGCCAAACGCATTATATTAGCCCGGCGCGGCGGTACAGAAAATTGACTGGTCCCATAAGGTGGGTGGCTCATTGCCTCCGGGGCTCCCTTTATTAAAATAGGGTGGTGTGCTAATGGGGGAGTCTTTGTTCCCTTATTGTGTGATTCAGGAGGAATTAGGCTAACACGTACGCTGACTTCAGTGGGTTCGGTTGAACCCAGGAGTGTACACTGCAGGGCATTTCTTTTTAAAGTTTTTGTTCCCCGTAGCTTCTAGATAGCTAGATTTGCTCAAATATTTTGTCTGTTGTGCGGTGATGTGGCCCACTGACTTGTGCCCCTGACCACGTCAAGGCTAACTGTGGCTAGTCAGCTTCGGTCAAACCTCCCGTATTTCCTTTGATTTGAACTGAACAGTCGCTTCAGGTGTCTTTATTTTCATGTTTTGTTTGGCGCGGTGCACACTCTGCGCCGTGAAAGTTCCTGGTGTCATTAACACGGTGTTAAATGACAGCCACGGGCATTGCACAGTTATTGTCATGGAGCCTACTTATAGGTCACCAGTGCTAGAAGAGTATTCCGCAGAACTGCGGAGAGCACAGATCATTGAACTTGTGTCACCATATATAGAAAACATTTCAGTTTCACTTGAACTGAGTAACCCTATCCATGAGGTGGTGACACTCTGGTAGTATGCTGCTCTGCCTATGTAAACCTCTGCTGGAAACCTCTGTTGTGAATAGAGCACAATTGAACGGCCATTTTTCCAGGAACACTGATATTCCCATTTTTACCTGAATTTTTTTATATTCCGACGATGACATGAGTGGCAACACCTTATTCCCAAAACTTGAATATGATCCTAGTTATGAATAAGTGGCAGGAGACATGTTGGATATTCCTCTATTACATCGAATATTAAATCATGGCTTGTCATCAATTGTGCACAATTTCTCATCAATCTCTGTATGTTCATTAATGATGTCATGTTTCTCTTTCAACATGGTATAGTTGCAAATATATGTCTTATCTTTCCAAATGTCTGCCATGAACAATCATTCCAGATCACATTTTTTCCCCATTCTGATGGTTGATGTGAACATTAACTGAAGCTCCTGACCCGTATCTACATGATTGCATTCATTGCACCGCTGCCACACAATTGGCTGATTAGATAGCCGCATGAATAAGTAGGTGTAATAAAGTAAAAATGTCCCTAATAAAGTGCTTGGTGAGTGTATATTGTTTCTAGAGATTTCTGATGTTTGATGGATACATGATGCGGATCCACCTGTCCCCATCTGCAACGAAAATGCCACATCTGTAACCGACTTCCAATTGACTTTTCTAATTCACATCTTCTTGAGTCCCCAGTCTTCACCTCCTTTTCTCACTCAAACCTGGCCCTGTTTCTTAGCCTCCCCTGACAGGTGGAGCTCAGAGCAAGAACATAAGCAATTGGAAAGAGCCCCTTGTTTCTACTGCAATTTTTTGTGTGTGGCTCTAACCTGCTTAATTCATCTGTATTTTCCTTATGAAAAACCTCCGGTATCTCTGGCAGACACTTGTATCCAAAATGATGTGTGATATGCGCATACCAAAGGTCATTGGAACATGCCAAAGAGTCTGCCAAAGTTTCCCCCTCCGCAGAATGAGTCGATCTGTCGGTTTGATCGATTAGGGACACAAACAACCTGCCGGACACTGACCGGAAAATGGAATCCTGTATTAGTGGAAAAACATTTGCATTTTTCCAGGTTTCAGGCCACCATAGGGAGGGTGAGTCTTCCTGAACCCAATAAACTGAGGCTCTACTACATCATTTTCAGACTCAAGAGATCTAGCCATAGTATTGTACTTGCCCCAACATGCCCCCTAACAAATCTTCAGATTGGAGTGTTTTGTCTTCAACTGTATGGACACATAGATCTTGTTGGAGCTGAGTAGGTCTATAGCCCTGTTACAGAAACCATGCTCTCTGAGATGTAAGAACAGCCGATTTTTTTTACCCTTTACCAGGGAGACAGACAACCTGTAGGAGTAATCACCTAGGAAAAAAGAAAAAAACGGGGTCTTATTGGGATTTGAGGGCTAGATTTGAGTATTTAAGAGTATCGAGCATCCATCCATCGGATGTTTCTCACAGCAATGTGCTCTCTGCTGTAAAATCCAGCCATGACCACTTGAAATTACCAGCTACCAGCTGTTTCAAAACATAGCTTGAGCTGGCCATGCTGAGTATGAAGCTTACAGTAGTTGTTTTTTTTCTGCATGGCTGCCAGTCACCTCACATGAAGCAATAAAGGAACGTTTTAACCCCCAGAAAACAAACATCAATATCAGCTCCAATCAGCTAGTCAATATGGTTGCTCCAAAACGGTTGCTCCAACCATTTTGGAGTTCATAAAGCATCAATCGCTAGCAATTAAATTTCTGTGCCACCTCAACCGCATGCATTTTCGGCATAATTATTTCCATACACTCCAGATAGGTGACCCTTTTTTCTTCCTTTAATAAAATCCCAAAGCACGATTGTGTTTATAGAAATACGCGGTGGTCAAAACGGAGGAGGACAAAACCGTACTTTTCACCGCAACACAAAAGAACGGCTAAGCTCCGGCTAATAACTTATTACATTTATTAAGGTCTTAACTAGTGCGATAAGTTCCATCACCCAGGTGGCCATCAAAATGCTTCTCTTATCAGGTGCGCACTTAAGTGGAATTAAGACAGGGCCTATGTGGAACTTAGTCATCCCCGAGTTTAATTAATATGAAAGGAGTGGCAGACACAATATCCCCACCGCATTTGAAAGCTTAACCCACCAAAACCCTCATTAGGAATGCTTTTCATATCTCTCTCCCGCACCTCACTAATCTGACGAGCTCGGACGTGACCAAGACAAACGCTTCTTTTTTTAATAAATCTGCCAGTCGGGGGGTTGGGGGGGGGTACGTGTTGCGGATGGAGAGACAGGTAGAGTCTGCCCTGATAGGCAGCCCGTGACCTCGCTGGGATTGCCAGGACGAGTGTTAATTGGGAAGGTGTGCCAATCCTTTGGCGTTCTCATGGAGGGAGGGATGGAGGGAGGGATGGAGAGGGGGGGGTGATGGGCGGGTCCCAAAGCACGCGATGATCTGCCAGTTTAATTCCTCCTCAATGAAAGATCACGCTGGTGATTTTTTTTTGTCTTTGCAAACTCGTCTGGCAAGTCACCAATATCTGCGGCAAAACTGGCTGTTTTAGAAAAAGTAACATTTGTCCTTAAGTTTACAGGGCACTCTCTCTCACTCACTTTCTCTCTTTCTCTCCCCATTCTGTCTCTCCCCCTCCCTTAATTTGTTCTCTCTTTCACTTTCTCTCTTTCTCCCCCCTCATCTGTCCCCCCCTCATTTGTTCCCTCTCTTTCTGTCCCTCTCTCGCTTTCTCTCTTCCTCTCCCCTCCTGTCTCTCATTCGTTCTCTCTCTCTTACCATCCTCCATCACTCCCTCCCTCCCTCCCTCCCTCCCTCCCTCTCTTTCTTGTGACTGAGCAACATTGCCTATACAGCTATACTATTCCAAATCCTGGCTGCAGAACAACCTTTATAGGGGGATGCCATTTGACTCTAGCTTGTAAAGTGCCTGGAGGTGCAACAGGGACTGAAGGTGCTACATAAATCTATTTGGTGTTGTATAATATGTTGTAGCTGGGTAAGCCCTGCAGGCTCTGCCATAGATTGATTCTCTTGCGCGGTTGACAGTCATCCTCGCCCATTGTCTCCCAGCCTCTCTGATCCTCACCGCCATATGGTCTCCTGGCACGAATTTCCAGTGTGCTGTTACAGACGTCCTGCAGGTTAGACACGCTGATACATTTGTCTCGTCCCCCCCCCCCCCCCCCGACACCTCCGGATTTACGTAAAGGGAAAAGTTCCGCAAGGAAAAAAGAAAATAAACGAAAAACGGAAAAGCCCTTAACGTTTGTTTCGACCCCCCCCGACACCTTTGGGTTGCGTAAAGGGAAATGTTCCACGAGGAAAAGAAACACGGGAAAACTAGAAGCCCTTAACGCGTGGAACATTTGTCTCGTCCCCCCCGACACCTTTGGGTTGTCTGAAGGCAAATGTTCCACGAGAAATAGAAAAGCGTAAAAACGCCCTTAACGTGGGGCTGGGGTCGACTCGGATAGTCCTGAGGATAAACGGCGGAGTGCGCGTGGACCACGGTCGGTTCAGCTTGCCGGCGAAACACGGGGCACGTCGAAATTTTGCGCGGGAGGCGATGAAAGACGTAGCCGTTGTCCCGCAAATTGTTTTCTTTGGCCTTTGTTCCGCTTAAACGGTATTCCTTGCCTGCTTCCTGTTTATTTTAGCTGTGCAAAGATTACAATTCACAATGGCCGCGTCCCTTTGCTTCGGTTGGTGGACAAAAAAATGCGCACGCCGTTCTCAGATACAGGAAAGAGGATGAAAAACCCTGTTCCCTTTAGAATGTACGCAACCTTCAATTTAACCTCTCAGCCATTACGCTCAATGGGGAACGGCCTTTCCTTTGTGGAAGAAGCAGAGTCCTGTTTTTTTCAGCAAAAGGATTTAATTAAAACCGATGTATTCCAAAAGCAATGGTAATTTTAGGATACAATCGTTCTAAATGTGTCTAGAAAAGATAATTCTACTTAATGGAGGCATTTAAATATCTTGGTTGAAGTCTGCTCTAGATTCAGGAAAATATCCTATTCGTGCGGAGTACACTGCAATAAATTGGCTTCATAGATATTGCTAAATGAATAAATAACTTTAATAAAGCAATTAACTATTAACGTGAACATTTATGAAAATTGTTCACATTACGCGGCAGACAAATCTTAGAACTGTAATTAAGCTTGGTGTGCGTAAAGATTCAGCGTTTCATGGACCAAGTGAACATGCACTGCATATATGTATTTTTCTAATTTACACGATAAAACAACATAACCTGTGATTAGTACACTTAATTACAGGGATGTTATAAATACAAATTGATTTGGAAATGAATGTACACATTTACATGTCATTTGTTGAGGACTTGTAGAAATAATATTGTTTATTCGAAAAGTGAAGCAATTGGCATAACATTACTTGAAGTAACTTTGCTGCCAGCAGTAATGAAAAAGTTTCCACAAAGTTTCTCTGCTTGTGGATTGTTGCTGTTGTTTATAGTTTTTTTTCCCCTGCTTCTTCGAGATTAAGGCACCTCACGCTCAGTAATATCTGGTTGTGAAATGGGGAAAAATAATAACTCTGAAAACCTCGATGAAGCACTGATCCAGAAGAGCCACTGCTGTTTCCCAGGCCTGCTACAAGAGCCTCTTCCATAGCCCCTTCCTAACGAAACGCCGACATGGCCTGTCAGGACGGCCGATGATATCTTCATCAGCGATTGTGGAGGGGGGGGGGGGATCCCAGTGTGCGTGTGTGCGTGTTTGTGTTCTTTTGAGAAAGGGGGGGAACGATTGGACAAGAGGCGAGGTTGTGTCCAGTCAGCCTGAACGGCACAGAAAGAACGGGGGGGGGGGGGGAGAGAGACACATTCACTGCGGAGACATAATGAATTATATTATAATTACAATACAAGTTTGGGAGCGGGAGATTAAAAAAAGAGGGGGGGGGAGGCGGGGGCCGTGTGACCAGGGTAGGAGTCTGGGGACTCTCTCTCTGTGCTCCAGGGAAACGGGAGCGAACGGCAGAGTCCGCTGAGATCGAGTAGCTACACAAACACTCGCAGTGGATATTTCCAGTCGGCCGGGCCTGGCGGCCTCTCCTCTCGCCTGCCCAGAGGAACCGCAGCTGAACTGAAATGAGCTCCTTTACCGCTCTACCAACAGCCACACATCATCCACTCACTGTTTGTGTCTGAACAGCACTCCCTGGAACGACTCTGTGAATACGGAGGTAACAGGCGAAAGCGTGGCTTTGTGTGACTTCAATTGTATATTTATTCGGTTCAAATGTATTTTTTGTGCACACAAAATATTGCGTGCCAGCTAAATTGGACTCATAATTATTCTCCGTGTTTAGTTCTGAGGGGGCATAACTGCTGCACTAAGGACATAGTCCCCCTTTGCTCCTTAACCCCAGGCCAAACAGTAAGGTAACTGACTCCCCAGACGCTAAATAAAACCAAGAGTAAATCAGCCGAAAAGGCTTTAAAAAAAATAACTTTAGAATGTTTTAAAAAGGAGGCCGACGCTACAAACGGTAAAATAGGGGGCGGTGCTGGGATTAAAGAGGGGAGCTTATGGTATATGTGCGCGATGCTGGTGGGGAAGGGACTGGCGGGCGTAGAAAAGGGTGAGGGAGGTAGAGAGAGAGGGGAGGGGACAGGCAGGGAAGCTGGCAGTGAGTGAGAAGGCGAGGATTTGACAGCGAGGTGACGGAGAGTTCAAACAAAATGAGGCTTGTAGATTAGCAGAGCTCCCCTCTGTGACAGGTGCCATCTCTGGGGGCAGTCTGTCACTCTGCCTGCTGCCACTCTTTATATAATACCGGGAGGGAGAGAGCAGGAGAGTGGGAGAGAGGGGAGAGTGGGAGAGAGGGAGAGAGAGAGAGAGTGGGAGAGAGGGGAGAGAGAGAGGGGAGAGAGAGGGGAGAGGCGACGGCTGGGATCACCTCTTTGGGCACGTCCTGCCGGAGTCCTCCTGCCAGTCACCGAGATGAAAAGCCCCTGTGACCGAGTAGCGAGCCGGGAGGAACGCCAAGCCAGCCCAGCGAAAACATACAATTAAGCAATGATCCGGCTACGCTTAGCTAGCGCGTGAAACCTTTTTTCTTCCCCCGGACATTAGCTATTTTTTGTCCACCCCTCCCGCTGCCCCCCGTCCCCCCCCCAAAATGTTCCGTAAATGATCCAATACGGAGCACTGCGGTGTTAGTGTTTTTGGGTTTTTTTGTTGTTAGCTTTTGAGCGAGATAGCTGAGGTTGAGCGAGATAGCTGAGCCTGCTGTTGCTGTTGTTCGTCCCCTTCAGTTGGGTAGACCGCCCGTGAGATCGCGTCCGTTGTTCTGTTTGCATCTCTTTGATTGACGCATGGGAGCGATGGGAGGACATGCAGAGGGATTCACCGCTTTTAGTGACGCATTTGCAAACGGTGTCAAAGATTAATTACCGTCCCCATTAGCCCTCGCATATCGATGGACAACATACAGTATATATATGCGGACGCCACATTTATACATGTGTATATATGTGTGTGTGTGTCTGTGTGTCTGTGTGCGCGCATATTGTGAACATTACCATCTTTACATAGGTACACGCATAAGTGTGTGTGGGTGTGTGCAGGCTCGCCATGGTACATTATTTATGCATACATATTACCATGATATTATATGTATTCGCCATTTATCATGTTATCGCGAAGAAATGATATTGCCTCGACGTTATTTGAATTCATAATCTCCCCGGCGGTAGAGGGTACATTGTCACAAAAATGTAAATGCGTGCACATTATTGGTTATACATATAATTTAACGGTGAAACGTATACATTATGCTGCGGAATAAACACTGAACTGGGGAGGGGGGGGATAGCGGGCGCCAGTGGCGTCCGTGTTTTGACTCCGGAGACGAGCGTAGCCCTTCCCGCTCCTCGTCTCTGGAGGTCCTCGCCCGGCGGAAGGTTCTGGAACTCCTCGCAGGGAGGGCATTACCCAAAATTCGGAGCCCGCTCGCGGGGCTGGCGCATCGCTACCTGCCCGAAAAAGGCAGCCATCTGGCCTGCAGATTGTACAGGATCTACGTAGCACATGCTGCTGCAGTCCTACTGAGCTACCCGCTCGGCAGGGGGTCCCGTTTCTCATATTTCTCCATTTTTTTTTGGGCTAGAGGAAAGGCTGTTATTAGCCTCCTAGATCCGCCCGGCCCCCCCCTCCGCCGGAGAAAAAGCTGTCGAAGGAAACGCAGCGTCTGGCCTGTGCTGAAGGTCACGAGTCGAACCGCCAAACCTGCCGCGTTCTCACCCCGCACATTCACACGTACAATCATCTCTCTTAACGGTTTTAAAATCAAGCTAATCGCAGGACAAAATGAATGCAGTGATCCAAAACGCAACCGTTTGCACGATAGGCACAATTTTTCGGGGGGTAGGGGGCATACAGGACGCCTGTAACGTAAACATAACATATAAAGCCTCCCATCCGCACTCACAATACCCCTGCGCTTGAAACAGAAATTACGCCCCCCCGGTTTGTACAGGGAGACGACGTCCAGGGAAAGGGATAGAGAACGTCTGCGAGGGTATCAAGGGGGAATTTGGCGAAAATCAAGAGGAAGGAAAGAATAGGCGCAATTTCTGAAGACAAAAGAGGGACTGGAGCACGTCGCCCCGCCGGGGAAGTCCGCTCTGACGAGCATTAGCTTAATTAGCATGCATCTATTTTTCTTTTCCACAGAGGAGGGATGCCCCCTATTGACTCTGTCAGGGAAGCCAGAGCAGAGAGGAAACACAACGGTGCTGGGGTGGGGAAGGGTGGGGGGGGGGTTTAAACCGCCGCACGCTACGGACTGCAAATTGCATTGTAAGTCTGGCCAAGTCCCCGCATACCTGAAATGGCATGGGTAATGGCGGCGGGGCGGAATCGGGGGCCCTCTCCGCCCGCGTGTGAAATGGAGGGGCCGTAATGCGT
The DNA here is from genome assembly GCF_963514075.1 of Conger conger. Taxonomy (NCBI): domain Eukaryota; kingdom Metazoa; phylum Chordata; class Actinopteri; order Anguilliformes; family Congridae; genus Conger; species Conger conger. The sequence continues at coordinate 29,383,985 of NC_083774.1, read as the reverse complement.
CTGCAGCCGGGGCCCGGATGGCCGGCATACATTACCGCCGTTAAATATGCGCGGGGCGCGGGGAAAACGCTGGGGGTCAGGTGTGTTTCGGGGGGCTCCCTCAATGGCGGCGAGGGGGGAGGGTGGGTGTGGGGATCTCTCGCTCGGCATAATAATGTGATGGACTGGCATCGGAGAGTCTGGGTAAATTGAAGAGCAGGGTGAATTGGAATTGATAATACCAACGAGGAACAGCTGCAAATGAGCAATACTTTTAATGTTCATCATTACCACTAACATGGCCATTATCTGGCATAGTTTACTACTTTGAGTATTACTTACAGTTGTAGCACTGATAACGGCCGTAGATGTGTGGCAATACTATGACCATCGTTACCTAAAGTTGAACGTTATAAGTAATGTTTAAAAACTTTGAAACTCTTCAAAGAGGTACTGCCTTATTGCCTTACTGACGAAGTGTTTCATTTCATTAATTTGGGCACACTGATAAGTTCAGCCCTGGTGTAAAATCCAGCTATGACCAGCTTAAAATTACCAGCTACCAGTGGTTTCAAACCATGTTGAGTATGTTGCTGGTCTGAACTGGTCAACCCAGCTAACCAGCTGTTGCAAAACCTAGCTTGAGCGGTTTGGTTCAGAGCTCCCAGCACTGACGGTCACACAGGGGCTGTTCACTCACCATCCCCTCCTCACACAGGCACCGTTTCTCTCAGTAGGTTTTGGGTTCAGACCCCCCCCACCCCGTGCCCCTTCGTCTGCCATCCCCACCCAGCGCATACACACGTTAGGGAAACGCACCACCTTAGGCTGGGTTTGGCTCCAGCGAGTAATGAGACAAGCTGTCCGCCATACTGATGGGCTCCCATTAGAAGACATTCGCTCGGGGGTATTCAGTTCTGAGAGAGAGAGCGAGAGAGAGAGAGAGAGAGTGAGAGAGAGATGTGATATTATCCTCATGTTCAATTTGTAGGCACATCAAAGTAACACTTGTTGGCCTTATTCTCATTCTTGTATTTTTTTTCCCTTTTTTGACACGGAGGGAAATGAGCGGCTGAAAAAGTGGTATTTATGGAATTATGACAGCCACATATCGAGCATGACGCTTTTCTGTTCAATCACAATCAGTTCATTTCCCCAGCACACGGGCCTCATCCCTAACCCCTTTCAATCCCGGTATGCCAAACCAGCCTTGATGTGAAATTAACACTAATGAATTTCTGTCTGCGCCCCTGAATGTTAATTATACAGTGGACCGCTCTCATACACACACACACACACACACACACGCCAGGCGTGCGCGGTCACACACACACATACACACACACACACACAGATAAACGCATAAATATCTGGGATGTGCTTAAACTGGCAGAATAATTGTCTGTGTCATTCGCCTTCAGTTGTGACTGTCAGGCCCTAGCGTGAGGAAGTTTCCGTTTGTAGGGTTAGCTCTAAAGTGAACTGATCATCCTATAAGTCCATTATCCTTGGTGCTTTTTTTCCTATTTATTTTGCAAACCGATTCCAGTAAGGTTTATAAAAGATGGAGATCTTTGCGATTGAATTATTGTAGCCTGGAGGAGTGTAATAGTCCAGCATTGGAAATAACATTTATGATTTATTTTGGAGAATGTTGTATTTTTGTATTGAGAAACGTGTACCTGGTTTTGAATTCATCGCACTAAAATAAACGAAACAAGTTTATCTAAAAAAAATCAGACAAAAAATGTGTTGTAAAAACAATGTATGTACAATATGAAAATACAAAATAAATCAGCATTTACTTGTATTCACTTTTTTCTTATGTGAGTCTTCATTAATGCATCTTGGAATTCCAGCGATCACTTACTTGTACAATCCATGAGTATGTGTTTGTCCCACTGATATATCATATTCAATTATGATTATGGACATATTATACTTAATTCTGACATATATTTTATGTTTTGTAAAGAATAAAAAGCACTGAAAATAATTCATCATCATATTATTTACATAAAAACAGGATATTATAAAACTAAATGTGTATATTCATGTAAGATGAAAGGACACAACAACACAAGGGCAGAGGAATGGGTGTGGGTGTATACTTGTGTGATGTGGAATTTTAAATGTCGTACATCACTTTGTGTTGAAGTATAAAAAACAGTCTAAATTAGATCTCAATTAAGAACTAGTGTATGTTTCACATGGAAACCTTTCCGTTGCTCTATACTCTTCACCTAAACTCTTCACCGCCTTACTCTATTCTTTTAAATTCCTCAACCGGAGCAGGACAGACTGTGTTTCAGAAAGTCTCTCTCTCTTAATTTAAGTGCATTATTATGTCAGTTCGAATTGCAGTTGATATAACAAAGGGCAAATAGGAAAAAAAGCAAATATTTTTGGACTCTACAGGAAGCAATTATTGTGTAGTTTTATATTATCTCTCGGGTCAAAACAGAGACAAAATTGCATTTGCACCTCAGAAAGTCTCTCTCTCTCTCTCCCTCTTTCTCTTCCATTTTCAATTTCAATTTCCATTTGCTTTATTAGCAGGACAACTCCAGTCATTGCCAAGGCAACGCATACTATTATACTATATATTATACACTGTATAGAAACATGGAAGACATATATACAACATACTCGTTGCATCTCTCTCTTTCTCGGTCTCTCACGTAAACAGGGTATCTGGCCCACTTTTCTTTCGGACGCCCCCGTGGCTGTTCCCCGCCTCTGGCGGCCTGGGCAAGGTGTGGCGGGTACAGTAACATCAGCGCGTAATTGTGCCGTGACATCCTGATCCCACCGCCGGTACATAACTGCGTTCATTTCCCCACAGCGCCGGCCGGGTCCTGTGCCGTGCCGGGCAGAGGGGCGGTAATTTGAGCCGCCCACGCCGCAGTGGGGGGGTGGGGGGGTGCAGGGGGAGGACAGGTCATTGCCCAAATAAACAAATTAAAAGCGGTGCAGGTTTCATTTCCGCCCGATGGGCCCGTTTGGGAGAGGGAAGCAGGGCCCCGGGTCTGACAGCTGCTGTCCGGCGTTCCTCTCGGAAGTTTGAAAAATATCAGGAAAAATATCACTTCCGACTCTCAGACAAGCTCAAACTTTAACAGCCTGGGCATGAACAGGCCTTATTTATGTCCCGTAAACACAGAAAAATGCCAACAATGTTATGCCTTTCATGATAACTTGAGGGCTGTAACTGCTGTAGTAGCTGGTACAGACAATAACACACATGGTGTGGAAAGCGGAACGCCAAATGCATTTTTTTTTCCAAGGAGGTGACAATTATTTCAGCTGATTGTGCCCACAATGCTTTGTGCCTTGCGTACAGTGCCACTCCTGTGAACGCATTACACGCATAATTCTGCTTAAAGCCTAATTGGCTGTAGAATTATTGGAACATAATGAACATTTTGTTACCAACTGTAAAGCTGGAATCAAAACGTATTGCTAAATCATGTACTAAATTATGGCAATTCACAGAGTAGCTGTGTGTGTATGAAATATTCAATGCTCAGGCATACACAAACACACACGTGCGCACACCCATAGACGTATACAGTATATATTTCATTAAAATGATCTGTTACCCTGACACAGTATCTAATATACTTTATTGCTTGCACATTGTATATGTGCATAGTTCCCGTCATATAATTTACATCTCGTATAAGGTCTGATACGTTCTTTGTCACCTTCAGGGTCGGTGTCGTAAGACTCGGGACACCTAGAAGTGCGGAAGAGAAAGGCTCCACAGCGGAGTGCGGGAGGAAAAGATTAGCCGGCCCGTGCCTCGACCTTTACCCGGCGCATTGAGGTCTCCTTGAGAATTCAGAGGGAGTAAAAAAAATAAAGTTGCCAAGGACAAAAACCCGGAGGGGCGGGCTGAGGCGCCGAGCGGGCCCCGCTTGTTAAGAGGCGGAGGGGGGCGGGGCCAAGCGGCGCGGAGGGGCGGGAGCCTGTCAACGTGACAGCTTCATCTCCGTGCCCGGGGAGGAGGGGTGCACGCGAGTGTGTGTGCGTGCGTGTGTGAAAAGGGTGTGTGTGCGTGTGTGCGTGCGTGTGTGAAAAGGGTGTGTACGAGTGCAAAAAGGGTGTGTGTGCGTGTGTGTGTGTGTGTTGAAAAGGGTGTGCCTTTGTGTGTGGCTGAGTCTGGGAGAGAAAATGGTGTGTGTGTATGTGCGTGTGTGTGTGTGTGTGTGTGTGTGTGTGTGTGTGTGTGTGTGTGTGAGAATTCGTTTGTGTGGTCTGTGTGAAAGCAGTATGTTTATTGGTGAGAGTGAGAGTGTGAGGGAAGTGTGTGTGTGTTTCTGTGTGTATTAGACGAGTGTGCATATGGTGTGTGAGATATGTGTGCGGGTGTGTGTTTGATTGTGGGGGGATGTGTGAAGTTTCTGTGTGCATGTCTGCATGCTTAAATGCTATGTTTGTGTATGTGTGTATGTATGCATTTGTGTGTCTATGTATATAATTTAAGGGTATGTGCATGTGTGTGTGCCTATGCGTGCCCGCACTGTGTGTGTCCATGCGTGTGTGGGCGCATTTCTGTGTGTCTGTGTACGTCTGTGTGTGTGTGTGTGTGTGTGTGTGTGTGTGTATCTCTCTGTATGTGTGTGTGTGCGGATGTATGCATTTGTGTGTATGTCTCTGTATGCATGTTTGTGTGTGTATGTCTCTGTATGTCTTTGTATGTGTGTGTATCTCGATGTGTGTGTGTGTGTGTGTGCGGATGTATGCGTGTGTTTATGTCTCTGTATGTGTGTGTGTCAGTGTGTGTGTGCGGGGGCGGAAGGTGCCAGTGGGGCAGTCCTGCTGAAACGCTGTCACAGCCTGGCTGACTGGCAGCTGAAGAGCTCTTCATTAGAGCACCACTGCGTCTCGGCGAGGGAGAAATACGGCTCCCAGCCTGGGACCCGTAACCTTTCCATTTAATCAGGGGCTCAAACCGCTCTCTCTCCCAGCGAGGGCTGATTCAGCCCCCAGTGGGTGGGAAAACTGCTTTAATATCCAACCAGGCTAAAATACCACACCGCGGCACCGCCTCAAAGAACGTGCCTTTACACGGCTTTACCGATTCAGGCAGACGGAGCCGGAGAAAAGCCTGCTCGCTGCAGCTAGCCGGCGCACTTTTTAAAAACTTACTATTGTGTTGTAAAGCCGTAGTGACTCTGAATAACACTGAATATTTCTGCTTTCGCGATGAACCAATAAAGCAGTTGATATTCCACATTATTGCATTTGTATTTATTTGAAGGAAGGCAATAATGATGAACATTGTTTCGTTTGTGAATTTGTAAACAGGAATATAAATAAATGTAGTGTGAGTAACTCTCACACACACACAGAAAACACACACGTCATAGAAAGAAATACAGCAAGAAATGATGAGGAGCCAGCCCAACAGTGATCAATATTTTGAAGCAAATTATGAATAAAAACAAACTAAATAAAGCAACGCTGAGAAGGTTTTTATTTCCATTGATCCTCAGCTGGTGCTTTATGTGGTGTTTTTCTGCAGCGAATGTCCTCTCAAAATTATGGGCCCGCATCATGTAACATCAGCGAGTTATAAAACGTTATCCAAGAATCCTGTCAAGACTCGACAGCATGTATTCTCACCACACGGAACAGACTGGCTATTCTTTTTTTCCATGTCATCAAATAGGCTGCCAGCGAGACTGACACTCTTTTTGAGACGGGTAAGGCGAGACTCCCCAAGTCAAGATTTATGTGACGAAAAATGCTAATTTCTACCGAGGCTACTTTACACAGGGCTGTCAATTCGGTATTAATTTAATAAAAATGGATATTTATACCTCTCTAGCGTCCATGCTGTATTTCTTCTAGATTTTAAATGCCAACACCTGAATTGTTTGCAATAATTCTGGAGAAATCTCCGTATGCCAGTTGTTTGTCGGTTTTCTTAAAAAAAAAAAAACTTTAGCCAAGTGGCTTAAAACTGTGATGTGTCAACAAGCGGCATAAAAAAGCCAAAGTTTCAGACATTCCCTTTCGCTGGCAGCAGAACATTAGTAAAACTTCAGTAGCTCAGGGCGGCACTCATCCTCTGGGGCTTGTGTTTCTATGATCCTCCATTAAAATGCAAATGGTCCTATTTTTAATTCTCAGAACTTGTGTTTTTTTTTTCTCTCCTCCAAGAGTAGAGACGGTGGGAGGAAAGGGGCTGTTTGTGTAAAACCGACCAGAGGACCCTTCAGTGCAGGGACACTTAAACTGCGAGTTTACACAGTTCAAGGGCACCACAATCAGTTGGAAACTGCAGTGTAGCTAGACAGTGTTGTGAGAAGATTTTCTTTCTTTTCCTGAAAAGGAATAATAATAATAAAAAGCAAACAGCGATGTAGCATACTTAAATTGTGTTTTCTAACCAGCGGTAATCGATTTGGGTGGGCTTGGGTTTGTTTATACTTCTGTGATAAAGAACGCTACAGATCAAAATTAAACTTTGCACTCGCAATTGCGAGGTAAAAGCTATTATTAGTGCACTGTCGTCTGCTGCGTCTGCTACTGTAACGACAGAAAACTTAAACAAGAAGCAGTGGTCATACCCAAATGTCCTTTTACTGACAGAGCAAGTCAAAATTTCGAAGAAAAGTCTACTCTAAAATGGTATTACAACGCTCTCTGAAGTTTGAGCTGACACACAGCGAGGCCTTCTTCTCCCAGCTATTATGACATCACTCCTGGCTGCGCTACCGAAAGCGCATACGCACAGAAGAGATTGACACGGGAATTTAAAGTATGCTCAGGTCACGGTTGTTTCACAGTCCACGGCCATTTTAATCCCCCTTCTTTGAACCAAAGTGTAGCTTCAGAAATGGCCTCTGGTTTCCTATCTTGCGTGTGGAAGATGATTATTTATAGATTATGCTTTGCATTTATTTATTTATATTTGGCAAATTAGAAATAAAAAAAAAAACGAAAAAAAAAAAAAAAACGCGTGACCAGGAGTCTGATGTACCTTTGCTTCTCCTCGTTTAGCTGCTAATTAGCTTGTAAAATCCCATGTACCTCCGGGCTACATTAATCAATGACACAACCCACTTACCATGGTAACCATCGCTACAAATATGTTTTCATTTGTTATCAAAGAAAGTAGCAGTAAGTGCACCACCTTTGTGTCTTTTAAGACATTTTAGATTACCTCAGAGTATATAGTAATGTCATCGGTAAGTGAATGCTCAGGGGTATTAAGTCTTTATTTGCTTCATTCAATAAATCAGTTCATCGTATTTTATTACAGTGCGCCTAACAAGTGTTCTGTCTGAATGTTTCATTCATTACAGCACACGGCAGATTTACTTTGAAAGTCTAATAAACAAACAGGTGGAGTACAAATGCTGCTGGGTGGTAATGAGAATGTCATAATGAGCAATGCTAACAGAAAAAAATCCATTTATTACATGATTACATGAAAAACGTTCTATTTTGCCTGCTGCAGAAGCATTGGGTAAGCATTATTTAGAAATTTCATATCAGTTTGCTATAGAACGTAGACATGCTTTGAGGAGGTTATGTGCATGAAGGTATCAAATAGCCTTGAAGGTGATACTTCTAATATGAGCAAGCTAGATAAGACACTGGTCAGAGAGAACTTGTTGACAACCCTCAATGGACATTGTTTTGGCCAGAAGCAAATTCAGTGCCCATATCTTTTTCTTCAGGATGGCACTAGCAGACTGATGCTGTCAGTGTTGACTGAAAACATATGGCCTTCCTTTTCATTTAGCTGATACAATTTATATGCCTGGAGTTCGTAGTCATGCGATTCTGATAATCTAATAATACAATAATAATTCAAATGAAATAAACAGTCCTCGTGAAGTTACATCTAAAGTTGTGGTTATGAAAATATATTCATCCCCCCCCCAAAAAAAACCTAAAAGCAACATCCTGTGACATTTCATGACAAACTGTAGATTTTGAATTTGAATATGTATCATTTTTAAAAAAATATTTCTTTATCTCAGATGTTCACCCAACCTGGTCTCACAACCCCATTGATGACGAATTTTGAGCGCATGGATTCCGTACCATGATTATGAATGGGCTGGTTCACCAGACATTAAATGACCTGCTCCTAACCCACTTAAGAGGCATATAAAGTTTGAGTTTGACACACAGACTGCAAATCATATCCTTAGGCCTCTCCTGAAACACACTGTTTCTGGAAACCTTTGGCTGCAGCTCTGTTGTAATGTCGCCTAGGCTGGGAAGGACATGCTGATCTTTGGCTCTCGGTAATTGGGAGATGACGCAGAGAAAGAAAATAGCATCTTACATTAAGGTGAGTGCTTCGTCACTGTGAGCTGTAGTACAGAACATTCATCATAATATGCAGTGTATGTTTCCAGATGTTTCCAAACTTGTAGTTTGATAAAATCTTCTGGAAACATTTGTATTTATTTTATTTTTTTAATAATATCCATTTGTGTTCTTCTGCATGTAATTGTATATATTCATGTTTTCAGTTCTTACATTACTAGTTATTGTAATCCCTTTCATAAAAGGCATTTTTTATTCTGTGTCTCATTTGACATAAACTGCTATTAATGTCAGGAATAAATAAATAATAATAATAATAATTATTATTATTATTATATAAACAATCTGTGCCCATATGGATACATAGTAGTCCCCCATTATCTACTTCACTTGAGAATGAATAGAATGATATATATTAGTACACATTCATTTTTTAAATCATTTTTATCTAGGATGTTTTCAATGATTTTGTGCAAATCTTAAAACAATATATTGCGGTATGTGTGTCATGCATTCAATAGAAACAGCAAAAATAAATGCGCTTCCCAAATGTGCTTTTGTGTGTCTCTGTCTTTCTGAGAAAGAGGAAAACATATGGGCAGTCTACACGTATTGATAGCGTTTGCCAGCTCTTGCCTGTTAATTACAATAACAAGTTGAGTTGCCATTATGGGGACCCCAGGTGAGTGCTAACTTTGCTAATTGGATAACTAAGCCCACTGCTGTGCTGTTAGACAGCAGTAAAAACCGGCAGTGCGTGTTCTGGAGCGTAGGAAAGCACTCGTTTTGCACAGAATCCCTACAGTACAGAGTGGGGTCAGGCTGAATGGGGACTGTGCCGTGTACAGTGTTCAAATCTTTCAGCATACTGTACTGCTGCAATCCAAACATTATAAGCCCGCTCATGCAATATTTATTTTTTAAGAAATGGCGAAAAGCACACACACGTGTTTAATGCTGCAATTGATTTGAATCTTATATTGAGTAGCAAAGCTGTTTGTAATAAAAAAATGTAATTACACCCTGCAGAAAGACTTAGTTTGTGCTGCTCTCGTGCGTTCAAAAGCTACAGACTGTAAAGTATTCATACATAATCAGGCTGGGATATTATGACTGATGTGTGGGAGCACTGTAATCAGTGGATGAAAAGTTATCATTATTATTATTTTATTTTGTTCTTTCTCTCGTGTTATTGTCCATTTGGTACTGTTTAAAGCAACATGTAAAGATTATGAATTACTCATTTAAATTGTTATTAAAATTGATTGGTGCTGAACACGTCTAGCCAGTGGATTTGTCAGAACAAGTGGATGGTTTAGCAATTAATTTTATTCAGAACTGGGCACTTCGTATTTATATTTGATTAACACATATGTATTTAATTATATTGCTGTTTACAGTATAGTAATGAATAAGGACCCTTAGGCTTAGTAGGTAGTATTATTTTGAAAAAGTACCTTTTATTAAAAAAATCTTGTTGACTTTTATCTTAACATATGCTAACTATGATTCTGGTGGAAAAATGATTGTTTGAACTGGGTGTTAGTGCATAGCAGGTACATAGAAACATGTCACCATACTTGGCTTTCATAATGACATTATTTTTTACTATTGCCATAACCAAACCTAAATAATTCCGATTTTATAAAAACAGTTTTATCAGGCATGATTCATACAACATTCTATCACTACAGTCATTATCCCAGCAAGCTAATCCTCTGTAACCTAAGGTCAGCTGTTACTGACTGACCATAATGTTTATAAATGCTTATGAAGAGGGTTATGGCGGTTATCCAGAGCGAGTAAAGAGGTGAAGAGTGCCTGGAAAGACTTGCTTCCAGTATGCTGTCATCAAAAAGATTTTATCTGCTCTTTTCTCAGAACTACCTCATGTTTTTTTCCCTCGATGTGTGCTAACATGCTTAATTGTGGTATGCAAATGAGAGCAATTACCAAGCTTTTAGGTGAGGAGATGGCAGCTGAGGTCGACCATGGAGTAGGCCTCACCCAAGGAGTTGTCATGGAAACAATGAGTAATAACCTTGCTGTCATATACAGGCGACATGGGGGGGGGGGGGGGGGGCATACAAGCTTGTAATAACCCCCAGATCCAGCAACATCTGTATCAGAGAAGGAAATTACTACCAGTCCAATACTTTCATCATCATCATCATCATCATCAGACTGATGCCATCGTCATTGTCATCATTCCATCACAGGAAGCAGACTGAAATAAGAAGTACAAATGTTTACATTTAACTCAAGATGACCATGAATATTGGTTTTGTACAGTATATGCTATTTTATTTTAATAAATGAAATTCCATGACAAAAATCATTTATTTGATTAAATATAGATTTTTAAACATTGGATACAGTGCATAGAGTTTCATTTTTGTTGGTAGAAAGGAGCACATCATTTCTCAAAACCAGTGGTAAAACAGCAATGTTATTACAGTACCTATGCCCCCATAAATTAACAAACCTGTTTAATCTACAGACCACGGTTAGTTAATCAATTAACTGGTCATCAGTACAGCCGGTTTGGTTATTACAGAATCACCCAGGTGTTGTGCTATTGTAATTAACTGGCCAAAGTTTGGTGCCAGCAATTACCCTCTACTTCCAGACTGTCCCCAGACGCTAACATCTGTTGTATTGAAATGAGGGGTAGTAGTAGTAATAAAAATAATTATTCTAATGGTCACAGTAATAATTAAATCAAATATATTCACATTATATAATGACAAATAAATGGTCAGTGTTTCATAGAAAAAAGGCTACATAGTTTTTGGACAAGTGAAATATTGATGCTTAATGGACCCGAAGAATAACAAAAGGTAATTTAGAAATTTTAACATAATTTCGATCAAAGCCGACACCAACTTTCCCCCCCGAATCATCTCGTGTAGTTGGGCCGACTTCTCCCCGTCTTTGTTTACAGGAAATTAAGAGAGTGTGACACGGAGCTGGATGCTGCTGGCATGCTAAATAAAAATTTTAGTCACAAATGGATATTTTCTATGGCAATTTATTTTACAATTACTCTTGCAGAGGCTTTCATGAATTAAATATGAGTTCTGTCTGAGAATTAGATGTTACAGAGCTAAATTACAAGAGGCAGCCTGTAATTGAGGTGGCTGCAACACGGGCCGACTGAAGTAATCCCTGGCTGGGTCACGTGACCGGCCGTCCTCCAATGGCGGGGCCCGGCTGCGCCACAAAGCGAGGGCAGCTGAGAAAATTGATTTTTCATCTGAGCGGTATTTGATAGCTTTTGAAATCAGAAATTGAAATTAACTAACCTACGCCCCGTCATTACAAAAGAGCAAATTAAAACTGCATCAGTGCTTCCTGTTGCCAGCGCGAGGGCCTGCCAAGATAAATTTGTAAATAGATTTTAAGATGCCTTGTCCCTCTCCACTCAGCTTGGCGAATGTCGAGTGAAGTGCCTGTTTAAATTATTTATCAGAAATCGAGCTCAAGATGTCCTTGTATGGCTTAGGGTCTTTTCATTTAAAATGAAACACAGTATCACGAGAGTGCGAATAACACAGAAGCGTGTACAAATTATTGTCCCAGACAGATTATACCTGATATTGTAATAGCACTCTGCTACAGAAATTACTTTTCCACGGTGAAATTAAAATGCAATACGCCCTGATTTGAATCTGAGTTAAATATGCTCGGTGTCTTCTGATCTTGAAATGGACAGGGTATTACGACAGGTCGTGACAACCTTTTGCCAACAGGCTATGAATAAATCTATAAGCACACGCGGATGCACACACACACACACGCACACACACACACACATTGTTATTATTAAGAGTATTATTATACATTATATAATACATGTGTGCTACATCCATACATACACTGCACAATAGGTTTAAACACAATATATGCATATACATGCATGCCAGAGAAATGTTTGATGACAGCACATTAATTGTTTTGGTATGGTAATAATTTAGGTAATAATTTGAATATACATGTCCGTGTCAAAACAAAAATGTTTGCAAGTATGATCTTCTAAAATAGGTTTTCAACCAAACTTCAATTAATCAATACTGCCTTCATCTGTATTTCATACTGTAAAATTGTTAAAAAGATTTATGTTTGTGCATTAACATACTTTATACACTCATTGATCACATTATTAGGAACACCTGTACACCTCCTTATTCATGCTATCAGCCAATTGCAGTGAAATGCATCAAATCATGCAGACACCGGTCATGAGCTTCGGTTAATGTTCACATCAACCATCAGAATGGGGGGAAAAATGTGATCTCAGTGATTTCGACCGTGGCATGATTGTTGGTGCCAGAGAAGCTGATTTGAGTATTTCTGTAACTGCTGATCTTCTGCGATTTTCACCCGCAACAGTCTCAACAGTTTCCTCAGAATGGTGCGAAAAACAAAACAAACAAAAAAAATCCAGTGAGCAGTAGTTCTGTAGGCAAAAAAGTATTATTAATGAGAGTTAGAGGTGAAGAGCCAGACTGGTCAAAGCTGACAGGAAGGTGACAGTTACACAAACAAGCACGCATTACAACAGTGGTATGCAGAAGAACATGTCAAACCTCTAAGTGAACAAGCTACAGCAGCAGAAGACTTAATAAGTCTAAAAAGTATAAGTCTAATAAATAACTAATAACGTGCTCACTGATTGTATGTTCTTTTAAAGAAGAAAGTGATGTCTAAGGCACTGTAGGATGTAAAGGTTTGTCCCTTTTAGAAGAGAAAGTAAATTTAAAGAGCTTGGCAAATGTAATTAGGCTGGAGGCAAATCTCACACCGCAATGCAGCATGACACTGATGTCATGTGTGGAAATGTGGCTGCGATTTATATTTCACATACTCTTAGCGCCCTCGGAAAAAGGCACTTGTTTTGTTCCGTCGATGCGATGTATGCTCCCGTATAATTAAGCCGAGCTCAAAATGATTTTCGCCGATGTTTTTTGTTTTTCTATTTTAATAAAGTACCTCCTCAAGGATTCTGGTGAGATGAGAAGCCCTGCAATATCACCGGATACTGTATCCTTCCCTGATGTTGAGTGGCGAGGGACCGCTTCAACCGGATGGGAAATGGCCCTGGTCCGTGATTGACTGTGGTACGTAATGCGGTAAGTGGGAAAAACAGACCACGCTCGCCGCTGATGGATAATGCCGCGTTATTACCGCGGTCTGGCGTAATGACTCGGGTGATGTCGTCCCAGGCTGTCTCGGAGCGTCGACACTGCCCAGCGATCACTTTATTAGGTGGACCTGTACGCCAGGTCATTAATGCAAAAATCGGCCAATCAGCCAAGGCAGCCATGTATGAACGCATGCAGACATGCTCAAGAGAGTCAGTTGTTTTTTTTCAGAAGGGGGAAGAAATGTGATCGGAGAAATCCAGCAAGCGGCAGTTCTGTGGGCGAAAAGGCCAGAGGAGAAGGGCCAGACTGGTCAAAGCTGACAGGAAGGTGACACTAACTCAAACAACCACGCGTCACAACAGTAGTACGCTGAACACGCAACACAAACCTTGAGGTGAATGGGCTACAGCAGCGGAATCATTAACCAATAAGTCAAGAAAAATAAGTCTAAATAACTAATGAAGTGGTCACTGAGTGTATGTGCAGTATAATACGCTGCGCACGCAACACAAACCTTGAGGTGAATGGGCTACAGCAGCAGAATCATTAACCAATAAGTCAAGAAAAATAAGTCTCAATAACTAAACAAGTGGTGGTCACTGAGTGTATGTGCAGTACACAGAATATACTGCGAGGGAGAAAGGAAGCCTTGGCTTGAGAGGCAGAATAAGTGAGTAAGTGGATAAGCAGAGTGGAGCGGGGGAAACTGCGGCGTGTGTTTCCAGCAGACAAAGAGAAGCAGGCGACACAGATGCAGACGCAGGTGGACACGGAGATCAGTGGCGGGTGGGAGGCAGGGAGACGTTTACCTCGAGATGCAGGAACCCGCAGCAGATGTGAAACGGGCGAGCGCCCGGGTAGGAGGATGAAGGGAAGCGAGGCAGATGGGGGAAGGTTCGCTCGCTCGACGAGAGAGAGGCTACGGCGACGAGGGCTCATTTACGCGAAAAAAGGCTTCTACCCAGTTCCGACCGCGAAACAGCAGAAGGCGAAATGGCTGTCGGCGTGAGGAGACGTTCCGGGAGGAGGCTGGGGGGCGCGCGAACGCGGCCGACCTGGCGGAAGCCCAAACCGGGGCCTGCGAAGGCAGATAATGCGTTTAGCCCCGTCGGCTCGCCGCGGGGATCTTGTAAAATTGTTTGCCGTCCCGGTTTATTACTTTTTCTGTCAGTCATGCGGGAACGAGGGTCATCGTCTGCACCCTCGCCGTTTAGGCTGCTCAGCGCTTTCCGCCGGGCGTCCCCCGCTCTCATTAGCGGCGCGCAGACCTCACGGAAACCGCAGGTCCTGCGGCAGGGGCGCGGGCGCCATTGCGGCTCTGACCTTTTAAGTGCGGCGCTAAATGCTAAGTCTCTCCTGGCCTAGTTGGAAACCTGCAGTAGCTGCTGAAATCATACCTGTCAAACAGCTGAGCGACTGAATGAAGATAGCGTAAACTTTTAACGCATCAGGAAAATATCTTTGCTCTTGTGTTGCGGGGGGGGGAGATGCTAGCTGCAAGTTTATACATTTGCGATGTAATGCAATCCCTTTGGATGAGTTTTTCACACAATTCTGAGATTTAGTTTATGATGTAGAAACAGCACACAGAACACGTACGCGTATACACAAGCCCACACACTCAGTGGGCACTTAATTAGGAAGACCTGTACATCAGCTTGTTAATGCAAATATTTAATCAGCCAATCACGTGGCAGCAACTAAATGCATAATAGCGGTTCAGATGTTTTTCAGACCAAATTGGGAATACATGTGATTTCAGTTACTGTTGAATGATTGTTGGTGCCAGACAGGGTGGTTTGAAACTGTGGATTTTCACAAACAACAGTCTTGAGAGTTTGTTGAGAACGGTGTGAAAAACAAAAAAAACAACCAGTGAACAGCATTTCTGTGGACAGAAATGCGTTGTTCATGAAAGGTCAGGGGAGAAGGACCAGACTGGTCGAAGCTGACTGGAAGGTGACAGTAATTCACATAACCATACATTACAGTGGTACAGTGGTATGCAAAAGAGCATCTCTGAACACACAACGCACCAATGCTTTAAGTGGACAAGTTACAGCAGCAGAAGACTTAAGTCTAAAAAAATAGTCTAATGAATACCTAATAGTGCTCACTGAGTGTATGTACCTACACATACTGTACCAGAGCAAAGACATATACATGCACATGCACACACAGAGACACTCACACACTCACTCACACACACACACACACACACACACACACACAGACACTCACACACACTCACACACACACACACACACACTCACTCACACACACACACACAGACACACACACACACTCACACACACACACACACACACACAAACACATACACATACACACTCACACACAAACATAAACACATACACACTCACACACAAACACACACACACACACTCACACACCACGCACTCACACACACACACGCTCACACACACACACACACACACACTCACACACTCACACACACACTCACACACACACACTCACACACACACTCACACACACACACTCACTCACACACACACTCACACACACACACACACACTCACACACACACACACACACTCACTCACACACACTCACACACACACACACACACACACTCACACACACACTCACACACACATACACACTCACACACACACACACACACACTCACACACACACACACACACACTCACTCACACACACTCACACACACACACACACTCACACACACACTCACACACACATACACACTCACACACACTCACACACACACACACACACACTCACACACACACACACACACACACACACACACACACACACACACACACACTCACACACACACTCACACACACACACACACACAGTCGTAGCTACGTCCCCCCGGTGGACTCGCTGAATGCGACAGGGCCTCTAAGTGAGAGATAACCCGCCGGACTCTATCTTGTCTTCCCCGGTTCTCTCCCCAAAGCCCGGAGACACGGGGGCGGGTAAGCGTTCGCCAGCCTCCCCCAGAGCCCTAACCTTCCCCCCTCCCAGCGCCCGTCAGCAGGGGAGGTGGCACGCCTGTCAGCGGCCTGTTGCTCGCCGATGTTCCTGCATGTTTTATGTCTGTCTGCGGGATGACAGGCCTGACAGAGCGCTGATTTCAATCAGCTCGCCAACACGCCAGAGACAGGCAGCGGGCGAGAGAGCACCACTGAGAGTGAGAGAGAGAGAGAGAAAAATAAGAAAAGGAATAAATAAAATGAGCCCGACTGGCTTCCATCAGCTCGAATCAGGCCCCGGGCCCTCACCGACCACCGCTAAACCCCTTCACTACCCCCCCTCCTCCCTTCTTCTCCTCCTCCTTCTCCTCCTCTCCAACCCCTTCTTTAATGAAAATGTTTCTCTCGCATCTCAAATGAAGGTGCCCCCGCGCCTCGACCAGCTGATTGAACAGAGGGGAAGAAAGAAAGAAAGAAAGAAAGAAAGGGCCCTTTTTTATAATGAAAATAAAAGAGAGGGAACAGGGAAGAAAGAAATTGTGCCTTTGTCGTAGTGGAGGGGGGTGGGGGGGGGGGGGGGAGGCGAGGAGTAAATCTGACCCTCCGAGCCAAAGGTTCTGACACCGAATCAATCCCTTTAGGCCCAGACCTGGCGGAGCAGGCCAGGGTGGAGATTACCTCATCAGATCTGAAGGGACCACCGTCCTCCCCATTTCTTTCAGGGCCCCTATGCGGAGGGCCAGATGTACGGGGCCGTACCCCCGCCGCTGCCCGCTAAATTAAGTTTTCAGACCGTCGCCCGGCAGAAAAGAGGCCCTATCAGAGGCCGTCCTGTTCAAAGCCCGTTTGAAAGAAAGCCCAGAACATTCTCCAGCAGACAGCGTCGTCATCTCTCTCTCTCTCTCTCTCTCTCTCTCTCTGTCCTTATTCACTACAATGCTAAGTAAATTAAACCAACAGTAATCCTAATAAAGCTTTTTTTCCCCTCTCCTACCACTTTTTCTCGTCGGTGGGAATAAGCTTGTGCTTGCCAATGAGATTTCCCCCGCATATCTTCTTCCCTTAGCTTAGTAGTTCTGACAAAAAAAAACTTCAAATAAACAACGCATAGTGCTTATGTCGCCTGGGTCTTTTTGTGGCTTTTTAAAGCAAATTTTCGCATTTGAAGTTTATCAGAGTTTTAAGAAGAGGCCATTTCCCTGCGAGACGATTAAAAGTAGCATTATTCTTCGCCGTGGCAAGATTAGGGGAGTGTTACTTAATTAAGGGAGTTTATACCGCTATTTGCTTCAGCTAACAATAAGAATCTCGAAGAGCCCTCGAGGTTACCGGTTCGTTCGCAATAAATATGTTTATTAGGAAGTCTCATTCAACTTCCTCCGATGTGTAGGACACGTTCTCGGTGTTTATTAGACAGCGCAGTCATGTCACAGATAAATGAAACATTAGCTGTCATCAGAATAAATTTAATTTGCCCATTCTAATGGCTGAGCTTTGACAGCCGTCTTAATTCAATCTGTGTTCGGCGTCCGGATTCGCGTCGAGTAAGAGCGGATAATTGATCCATCAGAAAAAAAGGAGAAAAGAAAAAAAAAAACAACTCAACAGGCCTGAAGGCGTCTGGAGACGACAGCGTGGAAAAACACGCGGCGAATTAGATTTCACCTCCTCGCTCGGCTGGAACACACACACGCACACGCACACAAACACACCGTCGATCAAGCGTGTCTTCTCTCTGACAGGACCCCAGTTGCGATGCTGTTAAATAATCTCCGGGAGAGAAAGCCAGAAGGAAGGAGAGAACAAGTCTCAGAGGAGACGGGGAGAGAGAGGGAGAGACACTTTGACTTTTGACATCCTTTAATGAACATTTCACTTACAAACAAATCTACCTACCGCACCTATAAGTAAAAAAATATCTATCCCCACCCCCTTCCCAGCGCACACCTAAAGAGAGACAGAGAGAGAGATAGAGAGACAGGGACAGAGAGAGAAAGGAGGAGTAACATACCCTCGGGGGCACAGAACGCCCCGAGTGTGTTCAGCTTTCAGATTTTAATTTCTCTGGGGCCTGACTCATGGCATGAGCCTGGGTGATCCGGGGGCCTGGGAGCCGGTCCGGCTCTGACCCTTCCCATAGACGGGCTGAGAGAGATGTCACCGGCCTGCCAAGCTCTCTGAAAGCTGCCGCCATTACGGCTCAAAGTCTCAGCTGAATGGCTGCGGCCGCGATGAGGGGAATGAGGGGGGGGGGTTGGCATAGCAGGCAATAAAAAAATAAGAACAGGTTGCAGGGGAGAGCGAACCGGCTTTCAAAATGTATTTGGCCTCTTCACCTACCGTCTAACCTCCGACCCCTGTCTCTTTGAAGATGGGCATTTCTTCTCTTTTCCGAGGGAACGCGGAGAGAAGCCGAAGTGGGTGGGGGAGCTGTCAGAAGAGACGTTTTAATAATCTGACAGCTTCATCTGCCGCGGGAGGCCGGGGAGTGACAGGCGCACAATGGCGCTCGCTGTAGCCGTCCCTCGGACACGCACGGCCTCCGTGTATCACAGGGCCCCGCACGCCCGGGGCCCGCCGCCCGGGGCCCGCCCTCGTCACTCACAGATCCGTCTCCGAGATGGCCGCCGGCCCCGCCCGCAGATCCAGGGCCCCGGACGACCGACGGAAACGTCTCCTCGTCCGTCGCTCTTGATAAGAGCGTCTGCTAAACGCCGATAATGTAATGTAACGTAACGTACGGTATACGATTGAGTTATAGAGGGTCCGTTTTCATTGGTAATCGCGCGTTTAGCTGGTGAGGTGGCGTGGGTCCGCAGAGTGACCAGACAGTGTGAGTGTGGTGTGGGCTTTAGGTAGGCTGACCAGTTTCCCTCCACTTTCAGAAATAAAGTTACAGTGGAGGTACATTTTCTTCTTCAATTACCAAATTTCCCAAATGTACCCTGTCAGCACATTACATGGTTCTCTTTGGGTACAAATGAGTACATTGTCCAAGCAAAAAAGGTACAAATGAGTTCTTGCTGGCTTAGGGTACAATGCACCTATAGGGTAACTCCCCAGTGACAAGCATTTGTACCTTTTTAGGCACTTTTTGTATCGTTATATCTCACAGTGTTGAAGACTGTGCATTGAGAACCTACAATAATGGCAAGTAGAATCAGAAAACCCATTCAATTTGCTATGAATAAAATATGGGAAAATCTATAATTCCTCAGAATAAGGATAAGTCCCTAGTTTTCGGGAGCAGCATGTGTATCCAGCAGGCTATATGTCCTAATCCTGTTGGGTAGCGTCTGCTGTACCACACAAACCAGAATGCCTTCAGTGAACACCGAGCTGTGTATGCTATCTCCATACAGAGTCCCTGGCATTGTCTAAGTAAAAGAGTAAAAAAGAAATAGGGTCATTGGGTTTACACTGTGTGCATTCATCATTTGGGAGATGAAAAAACTAAAAAAAGGTTATAAAACATTAAGGCTAAAAAGGGGTTATAAAACATTTGGGCTAAAAAGGACTAATAAAATGTAACGTCGAGTAGTGCCCTGTCAACCCACCCCTTCAGGAAGTCTTTAATTGAGGGCAAGGATGTGTAGCTGATATAACGGGCCTATACCTCAGACTGCAGCAGTGCCAAAGGGAGGAGGGGGGCTGGGGGTATTGGGTAATTGAAGCACCCCCAACCCCCCAACACTCCACACTCCACTGCACCACTATGCTCTCCGTCACCTCTCCGGCTGACCCCTGCCATCCCGCTCCTCTCGCTGTCCCTGGCGCCATGAGCTACCCTCCCTGTTAACCTCCCCCGGCCCATCCTCACCCTCCCCTCTCTCCGAGGCTGCTGGGAAATAAACGCGGAGAGCAGGGGTTCAGGCCGAGCCTCTGGGCTTCCTCCGTCCATCTGTGGACCCGCAGGGATTTTCATTAAAAAGAAAAGTTTTGTTCCAACCACAAAGGGGGAGTACCCCCGTACACTAATGCGTTGAGTCTCACCAGTAACAGGGACTGCTGCTTCTACCTTCTCTCCCATTGGGTGAACGTCCAATCAGTTTCATAACAATAGAGTATCGCACGTTTGATAAAGAATAATAATAATCATAATAATAATAGTGATGACTACAACCATAACAATAAAAATCCCAATAAGAATCACCGTCATAACCCACTGCCTGTGTTGCTTGCTGTACCTGAAACTGCTGCGCGCAATATATCCGCCCAAATGTATGTGTTTAAATGCCCTTCAGTTTTTATCGGCGCTTTCATTTCATCAGCTGTGTTTAATTTTATCCATTAGAATTTTATTTAATTTTATTAAACACAAAGCCACATCATGAAATGTGTTTTTGTAATCCACCGCACTCCCTGTGGCATTCCGTATTAACAGATGCTAACAAACGGCTAGTGTTTGGGCGTGCTGCCTCATACATAAATCACTTTTATTTTGTTGTTGTTGTTAATCGTCCACATGTGCTTGCTGTAATTATATATTTTTAAAACTCAAAACAAAACCAATGGGAAACCTCCTAAATAATATATGAATGGCATGATGTCTACCTATTTAGCAGCAGCTCATGAAATGCGTTCTTTTTTTTTTGTGAGGTGTCTCTCGTGGTCTCCAGCCTCCTCCTTCGTGCAGAAGAGAAGGGAAGCCCCTCCTTCTGAGTTATTACCTGAAATAATACCATATGGTCTAATGTAAACAACATCTGCATATTAATGTCATCATTTCGTCTCTTTAATTAGTTCCAGTATGGCAATTTACCCTTCGGAAGCCCTCGCTGTCAGCCACGAAAACCGCACGCGCGTTCTCCGTTGTCTTGACAGTCCGGTATCGTACCTCTCGCGCTGTTGCTTTGCCGGTGTAACGCCAGGTGCGTCTTCGCTCGTCGTTTGGGTGTGGGAGCGGATAGGAAGGTGCGGGGGGAGGGTGTCAGAAGGAGGTGGGGTGTGGTCTTGTCTGCCGGAGAAACACAGACGGTCTACTGACAGCTCTTGTCAGGTCCTTCCAGCTACAGTACGTGGGGGAATCGGAACCAAAATGGCGCTCAATGGCTCCCCGCAGATATGCTGCTTGTTAGCCGAGTGTGTTCAACTAACTGCCATCACTATGATTTTTGACCTCCAAAATAGCACACAAAACACAAACTATTACACTGAACCATAAAATGAAACAAGATTTGGCCTACTGTAATTCAACTTGGCTATGGTGTACCCCACATTGGAATAATAGGGCCATGTGAAGGCAGCATTGCAAACAGTAGTTATAAAATCCTTTCAATACTTTGTAATCCTGTATTATCTGACGGAAATGTATGACAGGCTGAATGTTGATTTTGATATCTGTCAAAGCTTCTGTTAACAGTTAAGGACAGGGAACTGAAGGCAAACAATTGTGTGTGTGTGTGTGTGTGTGTGTGTGTGTGTGTGTGTGTGTGCATGTGTGTTTGTGTATGTGTACAGAACACTGATGATGAATCCAGCTCAAGTCAAAACAATGTAAACAATATTTAAAAAATAGGCTATTATAGCAAACCTATACAGAACATTTACAAAGCTGTGACCTTCAGTGCAAGCCTTGCTAGCCATACAGCTAGCAAGTAATACTCGGAGGAACACTCTGGTTTGATTTATCTTGCTATCTGGCTGGCCATGTAACATGTTAACTCTGTTTGCTGTGAGACATATTATATATATATATATATATACCTGAGAACTGCATGCATATGAAAACAGTTCTTGCAACAATACAGATAGCGATTTAGAGATTTTTATACAGCTACCAGTACCAGAGGAATGTTTATAAAGTACAGCAATTTCCTAGACAAATTAAGATACAGCTTTACTTTTGCAAGCTTACACACTGTTCATGGAATCTCTCCCACTGATAATCTCCTTGTTATTGATGTTCCATCGTGTAACATGGTAGTTGATGATACATCCCATGATAAAGACCAGGCTCCAGATTGGGGTAAAAATTGCCAAAATGGGCCAAATGGTCAGTTGTCTTCACATTTGCACTGAGAGCATTGATAGTCTTTTATAATAGCACATATCTCTACTTAATGCAACATCTGATCAACAGTGCCTTATGAGTAGTCATAGTTCGTTTTAGGCTCATCTCTAATGATGACCACAGCTGGTGGTGTCGAACAGATCTGAGGTAGTACTGGCGGTTCTTCGACTTTGATGCCACGTCCTCTAATAAATTAATCCGCCATCCAGGAACTCATTGTTCCCTATCATTAATACTCCTGACCCCGCACGGCTCAAACGCAGACGTGCCCGAGGGAGGGAAAATAAAACAGGGGGGGAAAAGAAACCAACCGAATATCTTGTTAGGAGAGCCAGATACGTTCTAGAAGTTTCGCAGAGGACCGCCCCCGGGTGTCGCGACCTGCTGGCGTCTAGCTAATACGCCAGTGCACGTCGCTGCATTGTTCTCAATCAATAACTAATTATCAAAATACCGCCGTCGTCCAAGCTACTTGTTTTGGAAGGGAAAGAAAGGAAAGAGGCGGGTGGGGGGGGGAGGAAAAATAACGATGGCTTTTGGCTGGACGGCGATACCGCTGCCGCCACACCGGCGCGGGGCTTTCAGCGCGGCCCCGCCCGTCAGACCCAGTTAGCGTCGCACGCTAATTGACACGGGTTTGAACAGAAGAATGCCTGTTGCCGCCGAATGTCATAATGATATCCTCAAAGTTACCGGAGGAGACGGAAAAAGAAAAACACACAGAAAAAAAAACACGGACTGACTCCGGCCCTGCCTGAGACTTGGCAGGATGAGGAATTGTTGTACGAAATCGCAGAAAAGGATGCGATAAAATCGCAACTGAAATCTAAACCCATGAGGTAAATGATTTCTTTAAGAAATAATCAAAAAGAGACACTTTCAGATTTGGTTAAAAAATCTGAATAGACTTAAGTTTAAAGTAAAAAAATATCTGAAATACAACTGACATTCCATTCTGGTTTGACTTGACTGTTGCATCATTTTGTGATTTCTGTACATGGTGTCTACAGTGCCCATATGGAGATCCACGCAGCAAAAAAAAAACTGAAATAGGCCTTGTCTTTCAAAAAGGCATGAACACTAGAAGGACACCTGCTACCCCACAGGAATATACTTTGTCTCAGGTTGAACTCTTGGGCAGTGGAATGTAACCTTCAGCACGAGGCCCTTGTCATGTGACGGCTCCGTTAAAACAGCCCACCGTATACATGGGTAATGTGTGAAATGAACTCTGTGGAAGTGTCAGTGAATAATCCTCGGCTGCAGTCACCGCGGTCTCTTGGGCGCCGCTCCGGCCCCTCTTGGCGGACAGAGGTCCGTCTCGCCCGGGAGACGGCCGCCGGCCCCGACCCGGGCGTGGTCCCGGCAGGGGGAACGGCCCAGAGGATGGAGCGGCTTTCCCCCTGTCGCGGCGAGACTGTTCCCTGCGAGGCCGTCTGACCTCATTATGGGAGTCTAATTGCGTTCTTACACAGTTTCGCTTCATTCATTATCCCAGAACTCAATGTCCTCCTGACAGCCCACAATGAGAACTCCTGTGTTGCTTCAAAGCAGTCAAAGCAGATTAATTACTTTTGACTTTGGCCCCTTGTCGACTGCAGGGAAACTGTTTGTGTGTAGGTTTTACACACTCAGTGAGCACTCTCTTAGGCATTTATTAGACTTATTTTTTAGACTTATTAAATCTTCTGCTGCTATAGCCTATCTATTGACAGGTCTGACGTGTTCAGCGATGCTCTTCTGCATACCAGAGTAATGTGTGGTTATTTTCGTTATGGTCACCTTCCTGTCAGCTTTGACCAGTCTGGCCATTCTCCTCGACTTCTCTCATTAACGAGGCGTTTCTGCCCGCAGAACTGCTGCTCACTGGATGTTTTTTGTTTTTCGCTCCAACCACTGTCTGGCACCAACAATCATTCCCCCGTCCTGATGGTTAATGAAAGCTCCTGACCCATATCTGCATGATATTTAACATTGCACTGCTGTAGATAATCACATGAATAAGTAGGAGTCCTAATAAAGTGCTCAATTAGTGTATAATGCGATACAAGCAGCATATCATCACACAGATTGTTTATGACTCTCATTTATTTATTTCTTTCCATTAAAATTCAAGGGCGAGTCGTGGCATTTTGTTATATATCTCAAGATCAGGGGCTGTGTATGAGAAGCTATGTTCTGTGTGTATTTATACTTACAGACTGTACACTTGGATGGACATGTTCAACAGAACTTTTGCTTTCCATTTGCTTCTAATCCATTCCCAGTTTTTTGCCTTGTTTTAAAAAGTTTTTTTCAAGACGGGATTATCTGACTGGTTTTTTTTTTTCACGAAAGTAAAAATAGGAATAAGTAACACCACTTAGGCAAAATATCTTACACCTCATTTGGAAAGAAAGCTGTCGAGTTATTTTGGCTTTTTCCCTCTTCCAAATTCACCCACAGGCTACACAAACCTAATCTGTGGAGGAATTTGCCTCGTAATTTCTTGCATTTTAAAGCCGTCAGAGCCTCCTCGCCTGCTTCTAGCAGTGCGCATTGTCCGTGTGTTTCGCAGTCAAGAACAATAATGACCGTATGGCGTTTTACACTGTTAAAAATATATCATTGTGAGCGACGCACTCTCTTAAATAACTGCTTCCACAATGTTCTTACTTGACTCATCGTTGCATACTTTAGAAACAGCTTTCGAGCAGTCGTGACTTTAATCAGCCATGACACCAAAAAACTGTGTGTTCTCAACTGGTTGGCATAGAAGATGGTAAAACAATGCATATTAATTTGGAGATGCGCAGAGTCAGAAGCGGCGCAATCAGCCGGCGGTTCATTAACACCTTTCTGAGTTTGTACCTGTTCCCAATCCTGTGACGGTAATTAGGAACTGGTGTGGAACGTGTTTCACGAATTAGATGGAGATGCGAATTTGGATGCTGCAGTTGACACTTTTAATTAGATTTGAATTGTTGACGACTGTTGGACAATCGTATCCAACAATTTAAGGGCGATTGTTTGTACTTGTAATACAATGCCGTTGATTCTGTAGTTGTTTGTTTGGTTAATGTTGTACAGTAAAAGTGTACATTGTCCATGTAGCTAAAACTGTCTTTGGCATGGTACAATGTGTTCCAGGGTTCGTGTCTTGTTAAGCTGTCCCCTGAAATATGTTATTTTCGATATCAGAGAGAAGATAGAGTTGAAAAAATACAGTGAAATGTCTCTCTTTTAAGTGATTATAGCACATGTAAGATGGAATGGACCCATACTTTTGAAAACGTTAGCAGGTGGCTAACAGCGCTCCAGGGCTGTGTGAGCACTGCAGTAACATGGAGGGGACTGAAGTAAAACACAGAAGAGTTAGCAGGAGTGTATGTGTGTGTGCACGCGAGTGAGAGAGACTGACACAGATAGAGAGAGGAGAGCATGTGTATAAGCCTCAAAGAGAGATTATGGACCTATGCTCTGTTGTAGGATTGTTGCTGTGATTGTATATACAATACTTCATCCTTGCAATACTTCATTCTCTTCTCGTAGAGAATAACAAGTGTGTTTTTCTCATACTTTTCTCTCATCTGCTTCCACACTTATTTAAAAGCACTTGGGTGCCTGCTTATGTACTATACGGACGTACAGTAGTCACGCATGTTGTATTGCCGTCCGCCAATGAATCCGAAAGACTCCCGTGTTGAAGGAGTGGTCCACAGAGGGCAGGTTTGGGGGGGTTTGATGACAGGAGCAGTGCGCGTCTACATGTGTCACCCGGTTGGGGCTGGGCGGGGTTTAGCGAGAGGTCACCCGCTAACCGCAAGTCCTGCGGCTGCCCCTCTGGAGGAAGGCGGAGCCTGTCGAATTCGGCCCAATTAAATTTGAAATGGAGCAACTCTCTCCTGGACTCTGTGTGTATGGGGGCTGTAAACACCTGCACAGCAAAAACCCAGATACAACCCCCAACGATAATAAGAAAACGACTAATACTAAAAGAAAGCCTCGCGGCTGGATTTAAAACTACAAAAGCAGGAGAACTGTAACCTTTGGGCTGCTATAGGGAGAGAAGGAGTGGCTACGGCGGGGTTTTTGGTCAGGGGTGTTTCAACAAAATGGCTCCCGGTCCTAATTATATTAGCAAGCGCTGAAAGAGCAAAAGCAGCCCATTCCTGGTGGCACACAAAGACAGGCCGGTTTCGAGTTGAATAAGACGAGGGGTGGGGGGGGGGAGCGGGGGGGATGTGGAGGAAAAAGAGAGAAAAGTACAGAAGAGACAGAAGAGTAGGGGATGAGGGAAGGCGGGGGCATTATTGCCTGGGATCTGAAGTAATACCACGGCACAAAGCAAAGCTGAACAAACAGTCACGGGCTCACGCAGTCAATAAAAACGCGCAATCTTCAGAGGCAGACGCGCGTAATCAAGCCCAAATCCATATCGAGGTGAATGCCAGAGTTTTCAAAATGTCAGCGGCTGTGTCTTCAGAAGGCCAGCGGTGACAGACGAGGCGCGGGGAGAGGGGAGAGGGCCGGCCGGGCCGGGGGTCCCCGGAGCTGATGAGGTGGGAGATGGGGGGGGGTGGGGGGGGGACAGAGACGGCGGTGGGGTGGGGGGGGGTGTCGGGGGGTTAGGGAGGACGGCGAGGGTGTGCCCCGCGCCCCCTCCTGGCCTGCTGCGCCCTGATAAGAGGCAGGGCAACCATTCCAATATCACTGCCGCTGCCCATCAGACCCAATAACTCAAATGTCCTCATAAGGATAGACAAAAAAACGGTGTGTGTGTGTGTGTGTGTGTGTGTCTGTCTGTGTGTGTGTGTTCAGAATTTAATATGTGTGTTTGGAATTTAATATTAAATATGTTCTCTCACCCGCCCCCCCCCCCCCCCCCCCCACTCCCCCCCGACTCATCTTTCCGCACTCCACCGTTATGGCTTTTTCTAACTATAGCAAAACTATAGCAAAACAGCAAGATAAAGTCGGGATTTACTTTTCCCTTTTTTTTCCCCTTTCTTTCGAATTCATTCTCGTCTACCCTTTTGAAAGAGCAAAGTCTATTTCTTTTTTTCAAAGGTCTTTTAAGTCGTTATGAATGATTTCGCTCTCTCTCTCCCTTTCTCTTTCTCTCTTTCCCCCTCTCCCTCTTTCTTTCTTTCTTTCTTTTTTGGCTTAGTTCTTCTTGAATAAAAATAAGCGCAGATTTGCTGAAAATCAGTGGCTTTTGTGTTCGGCCGCAGGAGCATGGTGAAATGTTTGGACACTAATACCCATTCATTTCGCTCGCTCCGTAAATAAGAGCCCGCAGAAACGAGTCCGCGGTGAAGTGGCATTCTTCACCGCTCAGCAGGATGTCCTGTTCACATTAGCGCAGCGGGAGATAACTGGCCGGAACAGGCAGACAACTAAATCAAGACGTTTTCAACTTCTGACAAAATTACTATAGGGAAAAGGGGAGGGGGGCTGGCGGTGTAAAGAGAGGAAAGGGGTGGGTGGTTGGGGGGGGGTTGGGGGGGGGGGGGGTGAGATCTTTTCAATAAGGCTGTATATTCCTAATAATACCTTTAAGGAAAACTCTGTGTGTCTGACATGTTCCGGGAAGTGTTACCCAAATGAGGAACACAATGTGCCTGGAGATATTAAAACCGTTTTATTGTCGAGGAAGCGAGATGGGGGAGAAAAAAAGGAAAAACCTCAATAACTGTTTTTCCCCCATTTTCTTTGCGTTCTTCTTTTTGTGGAGATGTAAACATGTGGATTTTAGTGAATAATAATAATAATAATAATAATAATAATAATAATAATAAAGTAGATTTTTTTTATAGCGCTGTTTTTCATGAACTTTAGATTTAGCTGAAATGTATTTAGCAGAAATCAAGGGTAATTGTCACTAATTGTCATTTGAAGGTTCCACTGTCAGAACCACTTTCGTTTGACAGTTCTATTACTAGAAGCCTTGTAATTTGCTGGTTCCAGTTTAACTCTGAGTTTCTTTATATTTAGCTTCATTTGTATGTACTAACTATAGACTAAAAAAAAGTAATTCATGTAGATACAGTTTGGTGTCGAACGAAACTATGTGCAGCCTCATACCTTGGTGATTTAAAAAAGGATCAACAGATTAGTGGGATAATTCATTTTTGCACAGGTGAAAAAAATAATAATGCCAGAGACCCCTGATGTATTCAGCACACCCCTGTCATATAATAAGAAGGAGATTGAGAGGGGGATTGAAATAAAGGTACGACAAGTGCATAAAAAGGTACAAACAAATGCTTGTCACTGGGGTGGTACCATACAGGTACACACAATTGTACCCCTAGCCAGCAATATATCATTCATTTGTGCCTTTTCTGTTTGGAAAACATACTCATTTGTACCCAAATGCAACACTGTACTTTCAGGGTACAATTGGCGTAATCCACTGTCAGTGAGTGTAGGCCTGACAGAGAGAAAAAGTGCCAAATCTGCAGGTGTTTGATCCCCTCCTCCGTAGCGGGGTTAAATCTGAGCTGGGCTGAATAAAGCGGGCTCCCGCCATCGAGACCACCTGGTCTGCAGCCGCGGGCCAGTGCTGACGCAGCTGTGGCTACGGCAACCGGGCTGACGGACATCCCGACCTGAGCCCTCCGTGAGGATGTGAGGCCCGGTGCCTGGTGCTGGGACTCAGCACGCTGAGCTGAACACCAGCAGCTGACCATGTTTCAGCCGCTGTCTCTATCCCACGCGCGCGAGATTCCCCAGTACCGTCTAAAGCCCTGCCCACACTAAGACTAAGGCTTGGCCTCGAGCATGCTGGGAAATCGCACACAAACACACACACACACAAAACCCCAGCCGCTACCGCCATGCGCCCCTGTAAAGGCTCCAAAAGAGTCTGGTCTAAATGTGTCACACGCAATAAATATAGGGTTACCGCTCCATTTCTGAGTAGCCATGCTTTAAAAAAGTTCGGATTAAGTCATTTTCAAACAGCGAACTGACCTGTTTGAAGAGCTCGTTCGTTAAATACTTAAGGGTCCGTTCCATCGCGTTCTCGTGTGTGAGGAGTAAGGCTGGGCGTTTGTCACTTCACGTGCATTTTGTGCCATTTCCACGATTTCCTCCATTTTTTGTGCTTTCTGTGATTACTCAGAAATGTTGGAAGATGGTTAATGCTTATCGGGTGTCTCGGTGGCGCAGCCTGTAGAGCACTGACCGCATGCTCATTGCGAGCCGCGACGTCGGCGGTTCGAATCCGACCGCCCGACATTTGTCGCACGTCTTCCCCTCTCTCTCGCTCCCATTCTTCCTGTCTCTCTATACTATATACTGTCCAATTAAGCTGAAAAAGGCCTAAAAAATATCTTTAAAAAGAAATGTTGGAAGATAACACCCTTAACGAAGCATACAATGTTGATATCCATTTTAACAATATTGACAAATGTCGTGAGAAACAAATTTAAACCATGTATATGGATTCTGGAATGTGCTCGGATCAATCAGATGTGTGACGGCCTCTGGTGACAATGTTGATGCCCAGCACTGCTTCCTGTGTTATGGACACATTCAGTGACAAGAGGTGATTTTCTTTGGAAATATCTCCAAAGCTCAGGAACCAGTGAATGGCCGATGTTTCTGTTCAGGGCTCACACTGGTGGTCAGCACAGGAATCAATACAAGGGCGCAAGATGCCAGCGATGCCAGGGTTTTACTTTTCCATCGATTTTTCCATTCTCTTATTTGGTAGAAGTAGATGCAATTTACAAGGCTCTCGTAGCCACTGAATTCATGAACTCATGATTTTAATGCAGGGAAGACTCACAATAATCATGTTTTTTTTGTTAATTCAATTTGAGCATGCTCTATATCTAACAGCATTTTCTTAGATTAAAGGCAAAACAACATCCTCTTTCTTTCCATGGTGGCCATAGACCTAATTAAGCGATACAATTCAGCAGCCTATTTTTACTTCTAGGCTAATTGTTCCGAGCAGCTGATTACTTCCCATTGTTTTTTTATTTATTTTTTATTTCAGGTACTTATTACTCTTACTTAATTTAATGAATTGCCATAACTACTCCATAACTTCAGTCAATATTTTCCCTAAATAATTTTAATCATTGTTTTATTTAACTATTTTTTATTATTGTCGTTTTAATTGTTATTTATTTATCTTCTGAGGTTGATTTCTGTTTTAATCTCCATGTTCAGCACATTGTGTTGCAGATCTGTATTAAATGAGTTATATGAATAAAGTTTTGCTTGCTTGCTTTGCTTGCTTTCTGTGACAAATACTCAGCCTAAGTCATGACCGTTGTTTATTTTCTTCTTCTTTGCTTTTCTGGAAATATCTCCAAAGCTCAGGAACCAGTGAATGCCCGCTGTTTCTGCTCAGGGCTCAGACTGATGGTCAGCACAGGAATCAATACAAGGGCACATAGTTTATGTGGCAAGATTCCAGCGATGCCATTATTTTACTTTCCCAGCTTGGAATTGTAAAATCCAGCTCGGAATTACCAGCTAAACTACCAGCTGTTTCAAAACATAGCTTGAGCTGTTTTTTTTTCAGTAGGGTTTCCTTCTATTTTTCTATTCTCTCATTTGGTAGAGCTGGATGAAATTCACGGGGGCTCTCATAGCCACTGAGTTCATGCGACAGAAGATGACATGAGACAAGGGCTAGAAGACGCAAGTCCGGTCATGAGCGTCAGACATGACCGCAGTCAGAGAACAGCATTCACACAGTGTAACTGTCAATCATCCCGGCAGGCAAAATGTCGACATGGCACTAATGTGCGTGAAGAGCCCAGGAGTAATCCATATGAGCAGCATTATGCCATTCACACAGGACCGACCAGTGACCCATGAGAGAGCTGTTAACTGCCATCTTACTACCTTACTATAGACAGCAACATTGATTGGGAAGAACAGCGTTGCCCTCCGTCAGATTTCACTCAGGGACCCCACTGATCGGGCGGTAGGTAGAAACCGAGCTGAATCCAGAAACGTGTAAGTCTCCAGTGTAATTCTGGCAGTGAGCTGTGATTGCCCTGGTGTAAAATCCAGCTATGACCAGCTTGAAATACCAACTGCCAGCTGTTTCAAAACATAGCTTGAGCTGGTCAAACTTGCCAACCAGCTGCTAGCTGCTTAAAAACCTAGCTTGTGCGGTTTCCTTCAGCAGGGTATGCATTATCTCTGACATGACGGTGTGAATAAAGGAAATACCAACGTGCTACAAGCCAGTGAAAAAAGAGGATCAAATAGGTGCTCTACAACAGGACAAATAGACAAATAGACAACTTTATGGAGACCAAGCCAAAATAAGAGACAGTGGAGCTCACAGTGCTCAGAGAAACTCTGTAAAATGAGTCAAAAACATGTGTGAATGTTAAAAGAATCTGAAAGAAAAAACTACTGTGTGAAAAACACAAAACAATGTCAGGAAAACAAGACAACTGAATCAGACCACTTGTTGTACCTCATTCACTGATATACGTATGTTAAAATAACTACCCATAATTCCCTTTTTGAGGAAATGACCGATTCTTGAAACAAGGCTTTTGGGAGGGTGCCAATGTGGAATACATCTCTCCCACAAACACCTAAGGGAGTAAGGCTTGACCCTCAGACTTTATCGCTGGAGATCAGCTTGCTAGGTCTATGGTAACAGCTCTATGGTGTACATTACATTTCACTGATTTAGCATACCCTCTTATCCAGAGGGACTCACAGTGAAAGATAACAAGTGCATTTACCATGTGAAGAACCGTGCCGCACATGGCTAAAAACATTGTCAGACCGGCGAATGAAAGTATAATATTGCAGGCGAGCAGAACTGGACAACAGAGCTGCTCTAGCTTCCGTGATATGACGCATACACAAGTGAAACAGATCTTTCAGGACCATTTTTAAAGGGCAGGGAGTCGATTTGACTGACGTAAATTAGGCGGGCGACATCAAATCAGGATGCGAGCCCGCTATGTGAAAAGGAGACTGATTGGGGGGGTATATTTGATCTAAATATGCACCCACAGGTACACGATGAAGTTAAATCTCGTTTTCCAGGCAGTGGATGGAAAAAAACTTTGTAGTGAAAATACAAAAGACCGCTTGTATAAATATATACTTGTTTGTACGGTTATGAAGAATGAACTAAATTGAGGAATAAGTCCTCAATTTAGTTTTGATTTCAGCTTGTCTTTAACAAAGCACTAAATGTGAGTTAAAACCTATTCGTGCTTAGAACCATCACACAAAGTAGTTTCGCGTACGCCGCACGAACGCAGACGACCTCAAAACTTCTCCTCCGTCTGGGCGTTGAGTTAACGCCCGCCGGCGAAACGTGACGTTCGGTATTTGGACCGTTTAAAGGAAACCGGCGATGACAGACAGACGGCGGGCCTCCAGCACCCCCTCAGCACCTCCCGCACGCCCACCCGCCCACACCCTCCCCCGGAGCGGGAGATGTCTTTAAGAGCGCGCGGCAAAGTGAACTCGTGTCAAGCTGTTAGGCCGCGGAAAGAGGAGACCGCCATCCAATCGCGCGAGCCCGGCGCGGGATCCCATTATTAATGACACGGAGCGGCGGGCTGGGTCAAAGGTCCCTCCCACCACAAAAGTTCAGGTGTTACCGGATTCATTAGAGCACCGCTTTCAGGAGACGTGATGTCATTCCTGTTGTCTGGACAAGGGGGGGTGAAAACTAGAATGTCTTTACTGCTGTCAACACCTTGCCATCTTAATTTCCTTTTATGACGGTACAACTCAGGCCACCTGGGAAAGATTGGGGCGGGGAGGAGAAGGAGGGGGGGGAGGGTAAAGTGTGGGGGGTGAGGCAAAGGATCATGGGAGCCTTTTATTTACGTAAGGGGGGGGTTGACATTTCTTCCCTTTTTGCAGTTTGCCGTTTCGCCCCTTGTTAAAAGACAACGTGTCGCATTACTCTCGGCGTTCCATACGATCCACGAGAGAGAGTGAGAGATGGAGAGAGAGAGAGACGGTGAAAGAGATAGAGAGAGAAGAGAGAGATGGGGGAAGGCCAGATAACAATCGGTCATGCTTCACTGTTCTTATACAGTGTGGTTAGCAGTGATACTATCACCTGCATGTATGAAATGATCACAGATGGCTATTGAGGTGGCGGTGGGTAGAGGGGGAGGGAAGGTGGTATTTTAAAATTAAAACAGTCCAGAAATAATTAAAATTAAAGATCTAATCATGCGCAATTTAATGCAGCTCAACCCAGAGACAGTTTTGGATGATAATTTATGTTGTGATAAATACCCTGTGAAACCTCTCCTAACTAACAGAATTTGCGAGTTTGTGATCACATGTTTCTTAATTCATTTGCACATGAGTATATTTTTAATGCTCTCTCTCTCTCACTCTCTCTCTCTCTCTCAAACATAATTCAAAGCTTTATTGGCATGGTAAGGGTACACTTACATTGCCAAAGCATACACTGACATAGCAAACATAACACATAGGCAATAACAAATTGAACTACAATAAACATACAGAAGAAATAAATCAAATTCCACATCTACAGCACATTACAATTGGTAATAAAATTCCTATGTACTGTATCTCGCTCTCTATCTGTCCTCTGTCTCCCACACACACACACACACACACACACAGACACACACACACACAGATAAGTAGCTGTCAATGACTGTGCCAAGTTAATAATGTAACACAGTCTCCCCTAAGGGGTCTGGATCCTGTGCACTGAGAGGGGTGGAAGGTGGGCCGTAAAACTTCCCAGTGGCAGAGGCGGGGGGGTGGGGGGTCACCGTGACCCGGTGGGTGGGAGCACTAATGGATGACCTTGAGGTTGGAGCACTCCAGACTCGGGGAGATCATGTCTCCTAACCCTTCGAGCCGCCTGACCTCCGACGCCCCTCCGCCCCCGACCGCCCCCGACCGCCCCCGACCGCCCCCCCCCCCCCCCCCAACCGCCAATACTGTCCTTCTCCGGCCTCAGCCTTTGGCTCGCTGATCTTTGACCACATTATTAAGCAGACACCTGCTTTAAGTCTGGCACTGGCCTGGTCTGGGACCAGTGGGGTTGAGTGCCTTGACCACCCCGGGCAAGTGCAGTTCCGTCATGTAAAAAAAAAAAAAGAGATTGCGGTGCGATACAGTTGTCAGTTTCTTTCTAGCCAGAAGGTTCCGTCTATTTAAACGTGGCGAGAGCACGGAGGCCGTGTCCTGTGATCCCCGCAAATCGAGTTTGGGTAAACAATACGTCCGAAGGGCTTAGACGCATCAATGCGGATAGCTTCTACGGACAGCTTATTTGTATTTTATTACAATAGATAGAGTGGCGCATTAGTAGACATAACCTTTCCTGGCTTTCGGCTGACTCTCCCAGCCCATACACACACACACACGGACACACGCACACACCACACACACACACACGCAGTGCGGGTTTATTTGTTTGGACAGGTATGCCGCTGGAGGGACAGGTAGTTATGGGAGATAAACGGTGTCCTTGTGGGAGGGGAGTGCAGGGGGAGACATTATTTCCTGTCCTGTGTAATGTGCGGCTTGCGGTAAACGCGCTTTGAGAGGGGGGCTCTCAGGTGCGTCTCTGGGGCCCGCCAGCCACCGAGCCTCCGGTGTTCCAGCAGCTCCTAGCGGCTGATGAACGCTGTGTGTTAACCGGGCCACGTCTGACTCAGAGTAAGGCCTATCAGAGCACACGGGCACATGCACACACAGCCACAGACACGCACACGCACACGCACACGCACACACAGTGCAGGCCATTTGTGGACATCGCTTCAATGTGCCGTCTTTGCACATCAAAGTAACATTACTTTGTTTCTCGCAATGTAAAATCATTTCGTAGACTCCCAATTCTTATATACGTACATACTGTATGTCGAGGAGTATGCACTCAACTAGGCGCTGAATAAAATCACTCAATTGTTCGTTAAATTGCTATATTTTTGGCCTGCTAATTCGTACAGGCTCTCACCTTCATCGGCCATTTTGCAAAGCGGCAATATATACAGTATCTGGCTACGACCAGAAAGAGCGGTGCGCAAACGCAACAAGAGCAAGCCTGTAATTGGTGTCATTATACCGAGCAGGGAAGAGCGGTGTTCCGTCAAGGGCAGGGAGGTAGAAGCGCAGGCCCCAGGGGGGACCCCTGTGGAACCCCAAGGGAGCGGCAGCCATTAAAGGTGTGGCCCGGGAATGACACTGACCTAGCCCCTCCTTCCCCCATTGTCCCGCCATCTGCCCAAACGTGAACTCTGCCTCCCTGACCCGGCTTCTCAATTAACATGTCCAGCTGGGCGGAGAATTCCGTCAGCTCCCTAATATCATTACTGCCCCCCACCAGACTGGAATATTAATATTAAAGTGTGTGTGTGGGGGGTGGGTGAGTGAGCAGAGGTCTTTTACTAGCCATGGGAGAGCTTCTGGTCCTTGCAGCGTAATGAGGTTCGTACAGACAGTGAGGGAAACTCGAGAACATACAGGCATGGAAGGGTTCTGCTCATAACACACGCAGACACACGCACACAAGCACTCACACACATACACACACATGCATGCTTCCGCCTCTTCATGTAACCGTGTGCCCCGAGTGCTCGACTTAAGAAAACATCTAGAATTCACCTTCATCACAAACAAAAATGGCCTCCGCTGTAATATCCCTGGGTCTTGAGTCTCTCCTGAAGGCGATTCCTGCAAGGCCCCAAAAATGCGTCAGGGTTTACAGAATGAACATCCCTGCTTCTCGAAGACAGTAAGATACGTCCCCTCACCATTAGAACATGAAAGAAGACGCCCGCATTAACTACACACAAATGTGCGTGTGTCCGCGGTTTGGACGCGTTTCACGGCAGAAAAAGTGACATATTAAACTGCTGAGGAATATGAGGCTTTGAGAGTACGGCTCTGACTCCCAGCCAGCTAATCCCCTCCTGTGGCTGTGCTGAAGGTGCTGGATTATGGGGCTGGCATGGCGGCTGACCGCGGCTGTCTGACTCGATAACAGAGGTGCCGCCGCAGGCGGCGAGGGTCAGCCGCGCCGAAACCGACCGGTTCAGCCCCGCGCCCGCCCCCCTCCGCCGTCTGCGCGGGCCCCATCGGGGGGGGGGGGGAGCAATCGAGCGACAGTCCGACTGGCGGCCGCCCGGCATGGC
Source organism: Conger conger (assembly GCF_963514075.1). Classification (NCBI taxonomy): domain Eukaryota; kingdom Metazoa; phylum Chordata; class Actinopteri; order Anguilliformes; family Congridae; genus Conger; species Conger conger. The sequence continues at coordinate 29,347,441 of NC_083774.1, read as the reverse complement.
AGTAGCCGCGTAGCGCACGCCGGCTTGCACCAGATTTTTGGAATTAGCCAGCCCTTCTCCGGACAGATTGCATTGCGGCGGTGCCAACGAGGCTGATGAAAGCAGAAAAGCCGCTCTTCTCTTTCTTTCTGGATGCTTCTATAGGCTGTGAAGGCAGAAGCCAGGCGTGGGACCCGGTAAACACTGTCCGAGCGAGGGTTACTACTCGCTGGCTTGGGCAGTTGCAGCGTGGGTCCGTGCGCCGGCTGGTCCAAACTCTTACAACACTTAACTATTCTCACTTTGCCAAAAGACGATAGCTACTATGAGGCTTTCCAACAAAAAAATCACAGTGTAGGATTAAAAAAAAAAAACACTCTGTATAACACAATCTGTTTACTGCAATGCAGGATATTTCTCTGAGTGTCTGTATCTTACAATGTGTCCTGTACATTAGGGTATTTCTCTGAGAGTGTAGATTACAGTGTGTAGTGTACAGTAGGGTATATCTCTGAGTGTGTAGATTACAGTGTACAGTAGGGTATCTCTCTGAGTGTGTAGATTACAGTGTACAGTGTACAGTAGGGTATCTCTCTGAGTGTGTAGATTACAGTGTACAGTAGGGTATCTCTCTGAGTGTGTAGATTACAGTGTGTAATGTACATTAGGGTATCTCTGAGTGTGTAGATTACAGTGTGTAGTGTACAGTAGGGTATCTCTCTGAGTGTAGATTACAGTGTTTAGTGTACAGTAGGGTATTTCTCTGAGTGTGTTGATTATAGTGTGTAGTGTACAGTTGGGTATTTATCTGAGTGTGTAGATTAGGGTATAGTGTACAGTAGGGTATTTATCTGAGTGTGTAGGTTAGTGTATAGTGTACAGTAGGGTATTTATCTGAGTGTGCAGATTACAGTGTTTAGTGTACAGTAGGACATTTCTCTGAGTGTATGTAGATAACAGTGTGTAGTTTACAGAATGGTATTTATCTGAATGTCTATACATTACAGTATATTGCATAGTGTACCAAAGGGTATTTCTTTGTTGCAGTGTGTATTAGACTCTAAGAAATAATTCACACATATGAATAATGGAAATCAGGCTTTAGGGATGGAAACCAGGAATATCTGGCTGCATTATTCTAATATCACATCAACATAGCTGTGTAAATAATGAGAAAAGAGATGAAACAATACTTTTTATTAGCAGTTTTTGTTCATTTGCAGTTCTGCTTTAAGACCTTTGTCTGCTTTTCCTTTACTTTGTTATGACGTCAATTGGGTAAAGAACACTGTCTTAGAGTTCTCTTTTAGAATCATTTATTAGTGATAGACTTTACAGAACCTTCTAACATATGTTTTGTGGTTCATCATTATCGGGAGAGGTGAACTTCAGATAGGTGGCGAAAAATGGGTTTTCAGAAAGCAACATCCTCCCTAATTTCAGTGGAAATCTAGAACATGCAAGACCGTGCATCCAGTCCGTCATTTTAAAATCAGCTTCAAAATGGCGGCCATGTCATAAGCTATGCTGAATGCAGCTCCTCTTCAATGGGAAACTGTATGATGTATATTTCATAGGAAGCGGTGTTAGCGAGCCCTCTCACAGAAGACAGTACTTCCTCAAAGAAGCTGGGCAGTTCTGCTGCTACCGCTAATGAGCTACAGAGGCTAGCCCCTACGTGGCGCCGCAGGGATCAACCGACTCTGCTGAGCGAGGGCCGGCCAATCGAAGGCCAAGGGGTGGGGCACTGGCATCAGACGCTCCCTGGGGATCAAGAGTAAGGGGCGGCAGCTCCCTCCTGCAAAAGGTGCGTATCTCTACGCGGGTCCGGCGCGCCTCAGACACGGTTCGGGGTCCGAAGAGAGGAGTCGGTTTGTTCTCGACGACGTCTTTGATCGGTGTAAGAACTCTGGCCGAGCAAACCCGTCGTCTGTGTCCCCCGCAAACCCCCCCTTTTAGCACGAATCATTTCACGAGTTCCACTCCAACCCCCGCCTGGCCGTCGGACCCAGGCTTCAAAAGCAATTTCAGCTGAAAAATAAGGTGCTTTTCTTCAATTTTTGAACCATTTGCGCAGGGTTAGCGTTGTTTACCTACCTTAGTACCCTGGTATTTACATACCTCTTTAAAGAAAAATTGCTAGGTATGATTTATGGACTGCCTCGAGAGCACAATTTTCCATGTTGTGCATCTAATCTGAGGGGGTCGCGCGGAAAGGTCACAATGGCCCTACAGATAGCAGGCCCCTTCTCCATAGACCGAGGATATTCATTTCTCTTTGAGAAATGACAGGTAGGCCTTCGCCAAACAGGGTTATGGTATGCAAAGAACACTGGCCCCGTCTGATAATGACTTTCTGGAAAACACACGCTTTGGATAAAAAAGCACAGGGACATTTCCATCGTTGAAATGTCCTTTTTTCCATGAAAAGGAATAAATAAATAAATAAATAAACAACGCAACCCTAGACATGTCACAGACTTGATGAGCGCTATTCGTAGCCAGCAGGCTCATACTTTGATGATATTACGCGTTGGAAGGCTTTGTCCCTCAGTTTATTGTATTATTCAATTCTCGAAACCTCTCTTTAACCATTTATTGTAGTGTGGGCGTGTGCTACGCAAAAATAACAGCGGCAAAAGTTCTTCAATAAATGGAAGCTTAGTCAGTATTTTATTTTTTGCTGTATATCTAGCGCACTGCTAGCACGAGAAGACAAAGTCATACGCTCACTGCCGTGCTGTGATCACAACACTCCTCCTTTAATTAAATAAATACCTGTGTGTATGAATTGTATTAGCGTATGTGAGCTGACTGGCTTTGCTACAGGTCATTAAACCGCCATATGGCGCACGTTTCAGGAAAGGCCAATGAACCGACGGGGCAAACTGTCTCATAACCTTTACCCTGGCCCTTGACTCGGCCAGGATACCATACCGGGGGCACGAAAATACTGAAATAAAATACATTTAAAGGCCAGGGAAGAAACACGATACCCACTTCAGCCTCCTCTCTCCGTGCGCTGTTTTCGGGGGTGGGGGGGGAGGCCCAATTTAAAGCTTATCGCGTCATAGCGCTAAGACTCACCCTCGGTCCTTTTTTGTGAACATATTTATAACGAAATAAAAAATATATAAATAATCATCAAAAAAATGGCTCCCGGCCTAAAAGACGGAGCGCTCTCAACATGCATAGCTAACGATCAATCACAGCGCTCTAATCTATTATCCATTAAAGAATAACATTGCAGAGAAGGAGGGGGGGGGATCTTCATTAATATTAACAGTGTCGTCTGGCTGTATAGCATTACAGAAAGGTGCACACTTTTCACGGTTCATTCAGACGGGGTGGGGGTGGAGGGGTGTGTGGTGGGGGGGGGGGGGGGGGGCTCCCGAAAAGGTCACAGAAATCATAGCGGGTTTGAACAGCAGAGGAAATCAGAAAGGGCAGCACAATCACGCCATCGTTTCGGGAAAAGCCAGCTGCATTAAAGTGACAGGGACCCCGAATGCATCCTACGCTCTGGCATAATTTATACAATATTTCAAAGGGAAAGCATTGTTGTGCCTCCAGCTCATACTTCTTGGCATTTTTAATAGCAGCAAGAAAATTGTGGCAATGGAGATAATTGGAGCGGATTTGCATCTTTCATCATTTGTAGGTGACAACTTTTTTACCTAAATGCAGGGCGGTTTAATGCCACGCGAATGCGAGCCAAAAGATTCAGCTTCTGGCTGCGGCTGCGCTTTAGTAGGACGAATTGGACTTGAGAATGGGATTGAGAAATTATATTTTAAATTTCACACGAAGACGAACACGCACACGCACAACGAAATAAGCTCCTGTACGTCAAAGCAGTAACAAAGCAAACGACTTCGGGGTCCGATCTGCCCCGATTCTGGCCCAAAGTCAGTCGATAACGGCACAGATCCGGTCCGGAGTCACCTGTTCTCTGGGAACTAAAATTTGCAAATAAATGCAAATTCCTCATAGCATAGTGTGTTGTCACTAAATGCCAAACTGTGTTTTGAAAGGATGAAAAAGCACCATGTATTGGTAAATGAAAGGTTAGGGGCAAGTGACATGTTTTTCAGACCAAATCTCAGAATTGGGAAGAAATGTGATCTTTGAATGTGAATGTTGAAATTAAATCTTTTCACACTCAACAGTCTTTAGAGTTGATGGTGCGAGAAACAAAAAACATCCTGTAAGCAGCAATTCAGCAGACAGAAACACCTTAATGAGAGAGGTCAGAGGAGAAGAGCCAGACTGGTCAAAGCTGACAGGAAGGTGACAGTAACGCAAATAACCACACACTACAACAGTGGTATGCAGAAGAGCATCTCTGAACACGGAACGTGTGAAACCTTTGAGTGGATAGGCTACAGCAGCAATAAGTCTAAAAAATAAGTCTAATAAATACCTAATAAAGTGCTCACTGAGTGTATTTCCCTCATCTGCACTTAGCCCTTCCTGCTCTGCGGCTCGCCCGCGTGACATGAATCTTCGGCCGCCATTTCGGGGGAAGCAGGGGATCAAGTTCAGCCTAATGACGGACCTCCTGACCCCTCCCGGGGAAACAAATGGAACGTCAAGGTGACGTTTGGGCTCTCCGGTCGAACGGGTGTTCCCTTTTCTGGAAAAGTGGAACAGATGCAGGTCGGGGGGCCAGCCAGAGGGGTGAGGGTCGGGTCAAGGTGACCATACGCCAAGGTGAGGGTCACGTAAGCACGGCCGCCCCCGGGGAGGGGCCCTGGAGCGCCCGGGGGGGCCGGCGTCGCCAGAGAGGGGTCCGGAGGACGGACGCCCCGCGGATCAAGTGGCGGTCCCGCGGGGAAGGAGACAGCGTTATCGGCCGTGTTTACCCACGTCCCTCTGGGCACCCCCCCCCCCCCCCCGCATGCTTTTAGAGCCCTGACTCTATACAATGAAAGAAATAGATGGAAAGATCAGGAACACTGTGATCTTAAGAATAGCTTGTACAAAGAGCACTTTCTCCTTTCTCCGGGGCTCTCTGGTGCAGCCCAGCCTGTTTATGCAGGTTATCTGGAGGGAAATTAACCTTAAGGGCAGACATTCAGCGTGTTAACAGGGCTTATAAGGTAAACAATTAGAAACAGAGAAACGGGCACACAGACTCGATGTAGTGTTTCTTACAGCCTTTGCAGAACTGAAATATATTTAAATTAGTATTTTGCCTTATAATTTGAACAGTTAATCCTTATTTTCAAAGATCACTGTCCTTGCGGTCCACGCGCACTGAAAGTAAACCTGTTTTTAAAGGGGCAGTTTGCCCAAAAAATAAATAAAGCAACTCCGCCTACAGTATTCGTATCTCCACCGGGTGGTATCTATCCATCAAAATAGTTTTGCAAAGATCTTATGTGTTTTCTAGACATTCGCTGCAACTCACCCTGATACGCGGGATCTCAAAGTGCCAAAAAATGTACTTTTGAAAAATTCTACAGTAACATCTCTTTCCAAATATAAAACACCTATTGTGTATACCCGGTAAAAGCCTCAGCCAAAACACATCAGTATTCTGAGGCACAGTGTCAACATTGTTTTAAGTTGTTGAAATATTTTTCTGTCTATCAATCACTTGTCAGAAAAAAATCTACAGTATTGTGCAGAGTATTTTAAGTAAAGTGACTGAAATCTGAACCTGGTAAAAAGATTTCTGTCAGCCAAGAGTTACAGTAGGGGCAGATCCCATGGTACTGCTGGAGAATAAATTGGTTTACGCACCTTATTTTTAAATTTAATTAAAAAGATGACCTAACTGATTCTTTTTTCTTCTTTGCCCTATAAATCGCAATAAAAAACTGTTGGTTTTCCACCCTCCCTTTACCTAGGAGTCAGCTGTGAATACAGTCTGGACAATAAGTAGCACTAATTGTTCAGTTAATTACCCAGGAGGAAAGAAAACTCTTTTGAGTTTGATTTGTGGACCCCTGCTTTAGAACACAGCCAAACTGCAGCCAAACAAATGTGTGCAGAGCTGTTCTTAGTTTCAGAATGAAGGCTTTCAGCAGTTATAATTCCAACCGTCTAACTTCTCCGGAAATAATGTCTCCGAAAACAGTGCGACTGACTCCTATAGTATTTATGCTAAGCTAACACGTTATGCTAACATGGAAATTGAGCCAGTGAATGCACAAAAATGAAAATGAAATCGAACATCTCATCTAAGTCTGGGCTAAAACAAAAATCGTCTCTTTTTGGATAAGATTGTACACCCCTGGATTGGGATATAGTGTAGCAGGGCACATTCTGGCAGAAGGAACCGGAACAAATTAAGGGCCATGCTCACTGGTTCTGCAGGCACACACCTGGGTCGCATTAACAGGTAATCTCAAGGCTTAAAACTATGCTTAACTCCACAGTAGGTGGCTGAGACTGGGAGCCTGCACGCTGAGAGAGAGAGCAAGTTTGAGAGATGCAAATGAACCACAAACCTGGCTGAAAAGCTGTTGTGGTCTTTTGGTTTATTTTGTATTTATAGTCTTAGTTTATTATTTTTACCCAGAGCCTGTGCAGGTGACAGGAAAAGCTTTTCATTTTTTGGTTGGCTTGTTTTATGAGCGGGCAAATATAATGCCGGTGAAAACTACAATGACCACATCTCCCTGTGTCTAGCTATTCTGTCCTTTCTAATTGTGTCACTTGCTGTGTGAAGGATAGATAACCTCAGTGGAGCACAGTGCTGTTGTTATTGGAGTAGATATTCTCTATGGCCTGAGCCGTGCACTTATTGGCCTTGTTCAGCGGTCCTCACTCCTGGTCCAGGAGAGTCGCAGGGTGTGCTGGCTTTTGCTGTTACTCGACGCTTGGCCACTTGATGAATTATCTCCTCACCTGGCTACGCGGGTCTCAACAGGGTGCTGACTTTAAGGTGAAAACCAAAACCATCAGACCCTGTAGCTCTCCAAGGCCATGGTTGGAGATCGCTGGTGTAGTTATTCTGCAAGGCCTCTGTTCACCGAGAAGCACAATGGCCATTGCTCTTCACGCTGAGTGATTACTGTGGCAGAATATGATTATGTTTTCCTCTTTCTTTCATTGATAATTTTACATAAATTGCAATGACCATTAAATGAAATTACTTGTAATATGGAACAAAAAAAACATTGCTTTCACACCGCTCATTCCATTTAGTCTTCTCGCTTATTAAAAAGGAACGCCCCTCTCCACAGCCAGCGGTAAGGAACACAGATGAAAACTGTTCTCTGGCGGTTACTGCCGAAGATAATTTTATTTGTTTGAAACATCATATGGCCCAACAGACTGAGATAGGGGGGAACAGCAGTACAGCACACTGCGTTATCTACAATCAGCCTTTTGTTACAATCTACCAACACGACGAACAAAAAACAGAAACACCCAGACACAGAAATCCGATCCTCCTCTTTATCCCGATAAACCCACCAGAGCATCCGGTTAGATCCTCTCCAGAATGCGCGCCTATTTCATTTAATATTCGCTCTGTGTATATGGTAAACAGTGAGCGGCTGAATAAAAACCCTTTTGGGGATAGGCATGAAAGACGCCTGTGCGTTTTGAAAGTACATTGTATATTAAAAGCTTTGTACTGTTGAGTCTTTGTAATGACACAAAAACCAAAGTAAAAAAAAAAAAAAAACACAATCCCGCTGATGGAATTTTGGGACTCATTTCTCTCTACCGTCATATTCACCTCAAAGGGATACTAAATATTTAATGAACGATAGCGAGCACCCCCCCCCCCCCAACACACACACGCACCGTCACCCCCAAATAACCCCCCCGTCTTTTCCCTGTTCTGAGACTGGTACGGACCGCAAACTGTTCCCCGTTCTACAAAAGAAACAATTAGATCTTCGCCAAAGCGTCGCCGATGTTTAAATAAAATGAGCAAACAAGCCATCGAATGTGTTAACATGATTTTCCATCTTTGGTTTATTTGAAGTGACGCCACTGGACTCCGCCGCACGCTGGCAGAGGGGATTACAGTGAATTATAGATCAATGCGCACGTCGTCTATTAGACACGGAGGCGAGGGCGGGCAATGGGCGACTCTGCGACGTTCGCCTTCTCTCCGCTTCCACACGCGTGTCGAACTTTCATCTCCTCTCTCTCTCGTCCACTGCGCCCAACGGCCTGCTTCCTCAAACCCGGCGACATGACGAGAGCAACAATTCAACATTGCAAAATGGCTGACGAGTGACTGATGTATTGTTTTCAAATTTGATCAAATCGAAGAAAAAAAACAACCCAAACAAAGCAGTAGACGTTGCTCGATCTTTGAGACCGTTTTGCGCTATTTAGTGGTAAAAGCCGCTGAGGTGTAATTACCTTGGTCAGAGAGCGAACGGGTATGAGTCAGTGAGTCATCTGTGAATGTCTCGGTGAGACAGTGGGTGAGAATGACAGTAACTGAGCGGGTGAATTAGAGAGTCAGTGCGCAAATGAGTTTGTGAGTGCGGTTGAGACAGCGACTGACTGAGTGCGTCAGTGAGCGAGCATGACAGTAAATGAGGTAGCAAGTGACTCGGTCAGTCTATGGATCCATTAGTGTAAGTGTGGCAGTGATTCAGTGACTGAGTGGCTCTGACAGTGATTGAGATGTATGAATGAGTTAGTGAACATGAACAAGTTGGTGATTGAGTCAGTCTGAGCGAGTGAGTGAGTAGATACGATAAGTAAGTGATCGAGTGAGCGAGTGAACGAGCGTGATAATACAATGGCACAGTAAGTACGTACAGTATGCATGTTAGTGATGATGTGATTATGAGTGAGCGAGTGAGTGTGCAAAGCACAGAGCGGGTGAATACGACAGGGAGCGAGAGACTGAGTCAGCGAGGTGTAATACCCTTTCCGGGCTGACTTCCTCTTGTCTCCGGACAAAAGAGAGGCAGAGAGAGACGGACAGGCCCGGCCGAAGGTCGGAGCGAAGCGGCCCTGGCTCGCTTTTTCGGCGCTTAGCGAGAGGCCGGCTTCGACTCCGCTTTGAAAGTGAGCACATTAACCTAATTAGTGACTGCTGGCTGGGGGCAGGGCATTAGAACGGCTCCGCTGCGCCCAGCAGCGCTGCGTTTGAGCGGTGGCCATGTTCTGCTGCCAGAGTGTGAGTGGGAGAGCTACACGTTTCAAACCTGCTAGCGACCGACGCAGCCAGACCCTAAGCCCGGTGTGTAAAATCCGGCTACGACCAGCTTGAAATGACCGTCTACCAGCTGTTTCAGAAAAATTGGTTGAGCTGGTCAAACCGTGTCGAGTATGGAGCTGGTCTAAACTGGTCGACCAGCTAACCAGCTGTTTTGTAACATAGCTTAAGCTTTTTCTTTTTGTTTTTTTTCAGCAGAGAGCTGAACAAAATAACCAGGAGCCAAGTGTGAACGGAAAGAGCGGTTTGACCATCTTGGTTTGAGTGTGTTAGCCTGCATAGCAACAGGCTTAAATTACAGACGAGATATGTGATAAAGTGAGTCACAATTATTTTTAAAGCAAGCAATGGTGGTGGTGGTGTTGGGGGGGTTGTGTGTGTGTGTGGGGGGGGGGGGGGTAGGGGCTGGTTTGGTTGAGAGGGAGGAGAGGAGGGGTGGGGAGGGAACACACACACACACACATTCCCCAAAGGTCACTCTCCCCTTTGTAGTCAATAATTGACATTTAAACGTGCGTTTCCAACGTCACTGATAATGTTACCGGAGATAATGGAGGGAGAGCTGGCACGCCAGCTCGTAATTACGGGCGTAATGATATGCAAAAATGCAAATGTCTTTTGTGCGCGGGCCGAGTGTCTGTGTCTGCGCAAGGCGATCGACGCCCCCGCCCCCCCGCGCGGGCGGACAGGAAGGTGGCGCACGGGGGGGGAGGAAGCGTAGCCGGGGCCCCCCTCACGAACCACAACTGCCCGTGTCGCTGGCTGCTCCCGGTCCCCACGCTCCACCCGTGATTAACGGTCCGGTCTGACCGCGCGGAATCCATGCGGCTCTTAAATCTATCCTCGCGCGCACCTTATTCCGGAACATTCCTAAAGAGGGAAAAACGATAAATCCACACCTCCGCCGTGTCCCTGCTCTGTTTTTTCTTCTCTCTTGGAGCGTGTGCTGTGTGTTTATTTGGCGCGTGAGAACGTCGTTAAGTGCTCGCGTAAAAAGCCGTGTACTGCAAAGCCTCATGGGAAAAAGGACTGGAAATAATGGGGGAAGCGGCGGTGGCCTGAGGAAGGAGTGTGATTGCAGGTTTGCCAGCCCAAGGTACTTTCCTTCCCCCAGTGACGGTTGGAAGGCGGCTGCTGCCTCCAAGACTGCAAACAGCAGGTCTACCAGTGGGTTCAGCTCAGCCAACACACAGAAGATATGACGATACGGGGGAAGCCTGTAGCTTAGTGGCTGAGGTACATGACTGGGACCCAAAAGGTTGGTGGTTCGAGCCCCGGTGTAGCCACTATAAAATCCGCACAGGTGGCTCCTTAACCCCACATTGCTCCTGGGGGGGGATTGTCCCCTGCTTAGTCTAATCAACTGTTAGTCACTTTGGGTAAAAGCATCAGCTAGATAACAAAGTACCCTGGTGTAAAATCCAACTATTGCCAGCTTGAAATACCAGCTACCAGCTGTATCAAAACATAGCTTGGGCTGTCAAACCATGTTCAGTATAAAGCTGGTCTAACTGGTCAACCAGCTGCCAGCTGTTTATTTTTATTCTTATTCTTATTATGTAAGTGCCTCTTTGCAGGCTGTTTCTCTTATGTATTTCTATCAAATCTATATGCAGCTATGTGACTAAGCTAGCCGCTGCCTTCCAGGCATCACCGGGGGAACGGAAGTACAGTGGGCGGTTTGCCACCCTGCAGGGGGTCACTGAGGGAGGGGCCTGTGAAGCTGAGGCCCACCCACTGCTCAGCAGTCAGGACCCCTGCAATGGAGGCTGATCCCAGGTCCGAGGGTGCCTCTAGCTGGCCCTCCATATGCCCGTATTGTACGTAATAATAATAATAATAATAATAATAATAATATGTATTTGTTGTTTAATTTAAATATTTTCTGACGTCGTCAAATTTTATTTCACGGCAAAAAAATCCCCATTACAAAAAAATGTCCGTTGCGCTTGGTTATTTCAATAAGAAACATAACCCTAGGTTTATTGCGGTAGGTTTTGATGTCATAAATCACCCTTGATCAAATATTCATAAATCACCCCCCCCCCCACTCGCCCCCTACCCCTGTCTCCCCCCAGGCACCGGACCCCCTGCCCACCCCGCCAATCCTCGCCCCCTCCCACCTCTTGTGGAAGGTAGCTGAGTGGCACGCAGATCTTGTAAGCAGTCCTGCTGTTTGTTAGCGGCAATTAATTTCTCTGGTGCCTTCATTCTATTCAGAGGCAGTCTTTGTGCTTCAAATCCTCCTTTTCTAAGATTCCCCTCCTGCGCCATGCGAGAGAGGGAGGGCTAGTGCAAGAGAGAGAGAGGGAGAGAGAGAGAGAGAGCGGGAGAGAGAGAGAGGGAGAGAGAGAGAGGGAGCCTTGGATGACAGATTATCTTGGGCCAGTTAAGCATGTAATTGCTCAAATGAGTTAAAATCCCTTCAAATATCTGTCTTGCCACCTCATCACACCACTTCACAGACTCAAATATTTGACAATTGATGAAGATAAACTAAAAGGGATCTTCATTAGTTACCAACCACCGTGACAAGTTTCTTTCAGCCCAGAGGCCTATGTGTTCAGGGGCCTTATTATTAGCCTTAAAAAACTACAGGAAAGAAAGAGAAATGACTTAGCTCCCATTTTTAGATCTTTAAACCAAAGAAGCTCTTTGAGCCTGAGTGAATATGTCTCCCCACATTCCCAGGCCCTTAGTCCTTGTGCTCCAATGACAGGCATCTCACACTGTGCCTCAGACAATGCTGGCAGCATTCAGCGGGGGCCGGCCAATGAGTGCCAAGCTTACTGCCGCCCTCGCCCTCTCCCATTGGATCGTCCCTTAAGAAGCCGACGCAGGCGAACGGCGACCCCGTGAACCCTGAACCCAGCCGTTTCTTTATTTTCTCGCGACAGTCCCGTCGCGACCGTCTTCTCCAACTCGTTTCATAACGCGCCCGACCGATTTAATGGCCGTACTGTAAGGGGTTGAAGGAGTCGCTCGGAAAAAATTGGTGCGGAATATAATAAATAAAAAAGAAGGAATATAAAAGGGAGAGGAAGTGCAGGAAAGATGAAAGCTTGAAATAAACAGCCGTTTGTTAGTAGTAGCACAGTTAGTAATGATGTAGTAGCAGCAGTATTCACAGTGACAGTATAGAAAGCAGAGTGCCTACCTCTTCGGGAAAGGTCTGGGTGTCTCCCGGAATTCAGCGCCCTTTCCCTGATACCCAGCAGAATCCCCTGTCAAAGGAAAAGTGAGAGATGAGCGTTGCAAATTGATGGACAGTCTCGAATTATGGACCCTGGGTCACATTCCGAGCAAGACCTCCGAGCTCGGTTGGTCAGCCGGTTGGTCTCCGGGAAATAATTACAGCAAGAGTGGGATTTCTGGGAAAGGTAACAGTAGCTATGGCAGGAAAGCGGGTAGCAGCAGAAGTCCAGGAAAGACGAATGCTTGAAAACTACAAACGCTTGCTGTAGTAGCACAGTCAGCATTATATTACATTACATTACATTACATTACGTGGCATTTAGCAGACGCTCTTATCCAGAGCGACGTACAACAAAGTGCAAATCAAACACAACGTGCAAAGAGGACCCGAGAGGACAGTACAGTTCGCAGTGTGGTAGCAGCAGTATTAGCAGTGACAGTATGGAAAGGAAGTTGACTAGTAGCTCGAGCAGTAAAGCGGTTAGCGGTGCTGCATACCGCTGTAAATAGAAGAGACGGGGGCACTGGTGTCCGGGCGGGCCCTGGAGTCCAGGGGAAGTTCTGGATGTGGGGTGCGTCGGCCGTGCCAAACCCCCACACATAGCTACTGTTGCTGCGGGCCTTGGCAGGCCCCTCCTGGCTCCAGAGAGCGGCGCTCTCCCCTGCCAGCTGGTCCGAGGGCCTTATTGCTGTCCTCAGCCTCGCCTGCATTTCCACCCCCGTACCACGCTGCCCCTCCAACCGGGGGCCCGCAAAGTTCATTAATTAATTCATTTAGCTTTTTACACATTCATGTATTTACTTAGCTTTTTCAAAAAATATATATTTTTTTAATTTTAACATGTTTTTATATATTGTGTTTATCTATTTATTTAGCTTTTTCAAAATATTTGATAAATATAGATTTTTATTTATTTTTATTTAAAAAATATTTTGTATTTATTTATTTTATTTATTTTGCGTCTTGAAAAGTATTATATTTATTTATTTAACTTTTTAAAAATGTATTTAGCATATTTAATTATTTGTATTTCTTTTTGTATTTATTTATTCATTTATTTTAAATTTAGTATTATTAGCATCATTTATTTGTTAATTTACTTATTTAGTTTGAAACCTGGGCCTTTATTGTTACTGTGGGGGATGCGCTGAGACAGGGCCAGCCCCAGAAGGAAATCAGACCCCAGTGAAAGCATCTGATTGGCCCCAGAGTGCAGTGCATTTATAAATCTGCCACACAAGTGGCATTGACCCGAACTTACTGTGTGCAGCCTGCTTATTTCCCAGATTTCATTTCCAGAAGGTTCCTGATTTTAAGGTAGATCGCTGGCTGGATGTTCTTTTTTTTTTTTTTTTGCCTAAGTCTCAAGTGTCCCCAGCAAGAAGTGTGTCTCAATTCATTCTGTTTAATTCCCTTTCAGAGGACTGTTGAATATTTTGGAAGCGGCTTCAGTTTTGCTAATTTGTTGTGACTAGCACTGTTCATAAAGACACCATTTTTTTCACATCTGTTGGAAGTTGGTTGTTGGCACGCTGCAGTGCTTTGCTTTCCTCCGGTGGGAGGAAAAGCCGGCGATGTGCTCCTGGAAAGGGTAGGAGGTAGAGGTGACGGTGTGGGTAAAAGGTAAATGTGAGTTTCACCAGGTGTGTACACGCCTGCCAAACACCCTCCCTCAGTCGGAAGGGTGAACTCTTTTAGTCCTGCTAGCGACAGCTCCTGAAAAGTGTGTGCATGCAGGCATTGACTAATTGGATGTCATTTAAATGCAATGTGCGCATATGTAATTTAAATCCAGAGTGTGTGTGTGTGTGTGGGTGTGTGTGTGCATGTGCAGTTTGTGTGTGTGTGTGTGCTAGTGTCCAAGCCTGGATGTGGGAATGTGTGTGTCTGAGCATGCATGGATGCCTGTTTGTGTGTGTGTGTGTGTGTGTGTGTGTGTGTGTGTTCGAACATTAGTCTCCATAGGATCATGCTGTGCCTACGGAGAGATGAAAAATGATACTGTCAGTTCATCCAAAACAAGAGAACATGGATATTTTAGGATATTATATGCATGAAACACACAGAAGTAAGAAAGAGAATGTATAATATATGGTATATTTAAGGGAAAACACCAACATTTTTGGAAATATACCTTTTTTCTGACTTACCCAGATGAGATGTTCGATTTCATTTTCATTTTTGTGCATTCACTGGCACATTTTGCTAGCTCCAGATAATACATTAGCCAATATTTATCTCAGAATTTAACCTGATAATATTCGATGAGAGATTATTAAGGCCTCAGAAGTTCAACCGGGGACAAGGCCAATTGATAAAATCGCATTACAAAATTGATAAAATCGCATTACAAAATACTATATATCTTACGTAGTGACGACAACAAAACAACGAGTATAGTCATAGTATCATAGTAACAATACACTAAAACAAACAAGAAAAACATCAGAACTTAAAACATACATTTCACTAATATAACATTAACTATGAACTATTATGTGCTATGAAATGTATCAGTGTGTTATGCTTATGTTTAAAAATGGTAAATGGTTGGCATTTATACAGCACCTTTATCCAAAGTTCTGTACACTTGATGCTTCTCATTCACCCATTGATACACACACTCACAGAAACGGCGATTGGCTGCCATGCAAGCCACCAACCGGCTTGTCAGGAGCATTTAGGGGTTAGGTGTCTTGCTCAGGGACACTTCGACACACCCAGGGCGGAATCGAACCGGCTGCCAGACGACCACTCTTACCTCCTGAGCCATTGTCCCTCAGGTTCTGACAGGCCCAAAAAAAATCTCTGCCCCCCTCTCTCTCTCCCCCCCCTCCCTCAGTGTTCTATAACTGTAACGCGCGTTCCCGTTCGCGGTGCTGACGTCGACGGTCGGCTATGCGGCTCTGGCTCCGCCCCCCGGGCGCCGAGCGCCCGCGCCTCTCTGTGAGACCGCTGATCTAAAGCGACGTGTGAAGGGACTATTTTATGTGGTGCCATGGAAACGAGGAGGGTGTGAGGCTGGCACTTTGTGGAGGTTGGCACACGGCGGTGGGAATTGAGATCCAGCTGGTGTCGTCCTGCCCACATGAATAGAGGAGTAAAGGAGAGGAATAGTCAAGTGTGCTGCAGCAGCACGGCTCTGTGATGTAGCCGTTTCTCATTTGACTTACAGATAATGTTTACTGTCATCTCTCAAGCAAATAGCCTCAAATTAGCTAGAATTGATGTTTGCTTGACCTTATATTTTTTTATGTACTTTAAATGGATTTATCTAAGAACTCACTCCTACAGTTAAACGACTGAAGCCCCCAAAGCTTGCAACTTCTGGCTGTAGTATTTTGAATGTACGCAGACAATTGTCAAACCAAAGGTTACGAATGTCAATTGTTGGGTGAAAGTGGGACTTGTTTGCATTCTGCAAACTGAATGTGGTTGATTCATAGACCGGAGATGCTGCTGTTTCAGTGAGAGAGCCGGGTGCTCTTAGGCCCACCATCTCAGGGGTCTCAGCCTAGGGGGACCCTGTAAATGACAGTGACCATTTGAGTGTGGTCTGCTTGACCAGGCCCAGGCACAAGCATGCAAACACTCACCGACATAAGCCCACTCACTCATACACACACAGGCTCACATACACACGCAGACAGACCCACACATACTCAGAAAGACATACGCATAAGCACACTCACACTTACACACACGTACACACACATGTGCACTCACACTAAAACTAAAACAACATGTTTTATATGATCTCCAATAGTGCATTAATAAAGTTTTTGTAGTGTCTAATGATTTACAATTACACCCTCGATGAGACACACTTTAGTTTAGCCACTGCGTTTGCATTTGCCGTGGTTGTGAAACATTGACCCTGTGTCATCCTCAAGCAGCCAAGCCATGTGTGGTGTGAGTACATGCTTGGTGCTTCTGATTTTCACTTCAAGACTGTGGAAGATTTTATTTTAGCTTTGCTGTTACAGGCCAATGATGCAGGAGAGAAGAACTTAATGGGTTTTTTTTTCTTGAGAAGCAATGCAAGTTTATACGTTTTACAAACATAGAAATGCTCTTCTCTGGCATTCTTGAAAAGGGGAAGATGGACCACAGATTTGGCATTATGAATGATGTTTAAAAATGAAAATATTAACATACTGTATGTTTAAACGGCATTCAGTACTGCCTCAGTACGCCTGTTAACATTGTACGGAGACAAGAAGACAAACATCACGATAAACCCGTCTGTGCTGCGCCATTCAACACTTTGCAGAAAAGGGCTTTCTTCAGCCACACCGTGGCGTGAAGGTGAAATGAGAATTTAACATGGCTAATGGTGGGTAAACGCAGTCCAGTGACCCAGGTGATGAAGGCCCTTGCCGTGCAACCGCACGCCTTATGTTGATAAATCATTGTTAATCATTTTTCTCTTCTCTCACTGAGGTGCGTGTGTTGCTTCTTTCGTGAACGCGGATCTTTCTTCTGAATTCCGGCCGCCCCGATAAAGCGAACTTCGGATTCGTCGTGATATTCAGCGGGGAGGGGACGGCACCTCCACAAAACCTCCCCGCAGTCCTCCGAGATAATACGGAGAGGGATTACGAACTCAATAAACAGGCGATTACGGCGGCCGGCTAAACCCGCGGCCCTCGTCCCGCGGCTTACCGCACGCCGGTCGGCAACGGGAAATGCAGATCGCGGGCGAGCCCGGCGGCCCGGATCGCTCCTCCGTCCCCGCGTCCCGGATCGCTCCTCCGTCCCCGCGTCCGGACTCTGTGACAGCTGACGAGCGGGCCGAGGGCGGCCAACGCGCACGGTTCAACACCAGAACGAGGGAGCGGGCCTTGGGGGTCGGCTCACTCTATCAGAGCTGTCAATCAATTAGGGACGATTACGGTTTGGGGGGTGGGGGGGGGGGGGGTTGGAGTTGGCGTGCAGAAGTGCCTCGGAGAAGGGAAATGAAGGGGAGCAAATAATTGTGATGAAACAGGAGGACGGGGACAGCCTGGAAACCTGGATGAGTCAAACATCTTACGTTTTTCTTGCTGTAAGATCGAGATATGCCAGCTTGACTTGACCACTTCAGAATTGAGCTGGTCGATGTTACTCGATATTAGCTGGTCAATCCGCATGGATAAGCTGGTCATAAACCTGGTTTAGCTGGGTATGAGCTGCTCAACCAGCTAGTGCTGGTAGCTTGTCTGGCCTGGGAGCTGGTCAACCAGCTAAATCAGCTTAAACTGTGTTTTGAAATGGCTGGTAGGTCGTCAGGTTAGTTTAAGCTGGTCAACAATCCGGGAGCTGGTTTGAACTGGTCGACCAACTAAACCATCAAAACCTTTTTTTCAACAAGGTTGGTTTCTGGGGACTTTTTTTTCTCAAACTACGTATACACCTCTTTATTAAAACGGTGTGCTCATTCACTGTGTTTTGATGAAGTAACCTCTGCCAAGTTGAATGAGAAGATTTAGTTCTATGATAGTCATGTAACAGGCCCCAGCGTACAATTCCACTTTCCCAAAGAGGCTGGTTTCTCCATGAAAAAACCATGAATCTCTACAAGTAAAGCATACAGTACAGCTCAGTACAGCTAATTAAACTGAAACGTAAAGAAATGTAAAAAACGCTTCTGCTTCTATTCAGCGGTCTAACTGCGTCTGGCAGTTTTGATTCAGACCTCAGCCGACGTGAAGCCTTTCGATCCGCAAGTGGGGAGAAAATAGACCTGGTCAGCTCATATTGCTGGACAGAGAGGGGGAAGAATTCAGTCAGGGGGGGTGGCAAAAATGGGCAGGGGAATGGAAGGGATAAACAAAAGAGAGGGCAAGAAAGGGAGGAACAGAGAGAGAGAGAGACGGAAGTGGTATATCACACTAGCAGGGCGCTCTCAATTGAATTGAATTGCAAAGGAGGGCGCTAGAGGGAGAGGAAGGATATAGAGAGAGAGAGCAGGAGAGAGAGAGAGGCAGAGAAAAGGTTTGAATTTCTCCAGCTGGCATGCTTTCATTTTCCACCATCCTAATTAAAATGCAAATTAAATTTATAATTAGCAACTGCAGTATCCCAGAAACCACCTTGTGCTTGGCTCAAACATATGGGGCCGGCAGTGGCAAGCGGAAAGTTTTTTTGGGGGGTCAGTGTGGGGGTGGGGGAGGGGGGGGGGGGGGTCCATAGTTCACCTCTGCTGGATGCTCTGACGGTCAGACAGAAGAGGAGCAGCGTGGGTAGAGAGGAACCCGATGGTTCGCCTGGCAGGGAGACGGGGTCCGTGACTCGCACTGCTGTCATCGTCCGTGTCAGAGGTCAGAGGTCGCCCCCCCGTGTCGCCCGGCCTCCGCGGAGGTGCCACAGTTGCTGTGAAAGATCACAGAATTTGTCCGAAAGGTCGCCGGCTAAAATTAACCTCCGCCGACTCCGGGATAATTCATTAGGAGAACGACGGTGGTAGTTTTTACTCAGTGGCCGCTGCCCATCAGGAACAGACATGGACACTGAGCCGCCAGCTAGTGGCCTCTTCATTCATATGTCATTAAATAACAATCACTCATTTGCACTGTGTGCTGTGGACTGAAGAGCTAACTGAGAGCAGGAAATGAATATACAGCGGGCTCCAGAACTATTGGCACCCTTGATGAATATGCACAGAAAATGCTGTCAACAAAAAGATAATAAAGTTATTGACATATGCTTTATTTTCCCATATGCGTAAAGCAGGGTGCTTTATTAATAATTCAATGGAATCAACCAAAGTCTTATATATTAAAAAAAAAAAACAATTTCCCCAAAAAACAGGTTCCACAATTATTGGTATTTATTTACTTATTTTATTTTATTTATTTGTGAAAATATGCCTGGCAAAGAAGACAGCCATTTTCCTATGCGGTTAGAGAACATCATCAGAATCATTGATATCCTTGGGATACCCCCATCTCCAGTTCAGGCTATAAGTTTTTCATGGGATTTAAGTCTGGAGACTAACATGGCCACTGCAGAACATGGTTGTTGTTTTTACTTAACCATTTCTGTGTGGATGTATGTTTGGAGTCATTGTCCTGCTGGACAATCTACCTACCACCAAGAGTTGCTGTTACAGTGCTAAGTGGTATGTTTAACCGTTTATGTATTCTTCTCCACCCATTAACCTGACTTGTGATGGACAAATACCATCTGTTTCTTCTGAATTGACAGTCCTTTGGCTTTTCCCATGCTGATGGTTGACAAAGGGATTTGCATGCTTGTTACCTCATTTTTATACTGAAGCAGGAAGTAATGGAATGACACAATATAGTTCCTTTAGACTGAGAATAACTCAATTGTATTGCCATTCACTTTGTTTGATTATATTTACCATGATTGTTAGGAGTGCCAATCATTTTGGCACCTGTGGTTTTCATAAATTACGAAAGCGATTACTAAATAAAAAACGTTGAAACATGAGAGTAAATGCATTGAAATAAAAGTAGCCTATATATTTTTTCCATATGTTTGAACATAAAATAAAGATCATTATCCATGTTGTTTATTATATGCAGGCTTTTGCAATAGATTGTAGCTGACTACCTCTATAACCAATCCTGTTAAAAACAAAACAGGTGGCTGACTACAGTTTATTTGGCTAGAGATGCTTTGAATCTATAGGAAAGGCCACAGTGTGATCACTGTATAACTGTATAGGAAGACAAATGGCCTACTTTAGACTCCATTTTTCTCTGTGCTCTGAATTCACAAGAACTTTGAAGCTCCAGTGTCAGTTATCCACCCAGCTGATGGGGGATCAGTGCTGCTACCAGTCAAAATCCTGCACCCGTCCCCCAATCCCCTCCTCAGCCCTTTCCAAACCCCCAAACCGCTCTACCACACGGGCGCTCGAAGTTACCCTCATCTCTCGTAACAGCAGTGCTGCAACTTTGACACTGGGGGGAAACTTTGTAAGCCTGTGGTCCTTCTCTGCTAGGTTGTGCTAGCTTGAAAGCTAGCAAGGCAATGGTAACATTACAGAAAGTGACACAAAATCAAATACTTAAAATATTTAAGTAATTTGGAAATATTTTACCATTTGACTGTTATCACTGTGTCGTGTGTGCTAACCAGCTAACACACCACCAGATAACACACTACTAGTTCTGATTTTTTTTCCAGGTATGGAGCATTTATGTGGAGACAAGGTGGCCACTCTGTCAGCTGAACAACACCACCAGCAGGGCTCATAACGGGGTGTGTGAAAATGGTGGTTGTTTTCTGTCACAGGAAGCTGGGCCTGTCTGCAGCTGAACAGCATGGGATCAGGGCATCCTAAGCTGAGTGGCAGCTTGTGCTTATGACCAGCTGGCCGTAGGGTCTCATCCCTTAGCACCCGCTATGAGAAAGGTTCTGAACCAGTGTCTGCCTTCTATGAACATGCGGCTGTGTGAAACTGTGACATGGAATGACACGGAAGGTCTACCAGCCACAATCGATCATCCTCAATCTCCAGTTTTCCTTGTTTGATGCTGGGGTTCATCCAATGCCCCCTATAGGCTATAGTGAAGCTTACGATGTAAGCATATTTAAATGTCATTGTATTTTTTGACCGATGTAAGATGCATAGTTTGTGGTAAAGTGAAAACCGCTGTGTCACATGCAGAACAACATCAGACATGGAATAACAAACCTAATATAACCAAAAAAGCATTTATTGGGAATGGGCCGGTCGTTCTTTGACAATACATTTTTGCTCTGGGTGCTCTGGGACTTGGGAAGTTGCTGACACTACAGTAGTGCCCAAGCTGTTTTTCTTCTGCCGTCCTGCAGAGGGACTGACTTTAAAGACACAACAGAACAACAACAGGGAAGTGCTCAAAGAGGAAGTGATCCTAGACTGTGACCAAACGCACGACAGAGCCGATGATGTATGGCCGATCCAAATTGGGGTCCAATTTGGGGACGAAACACAGCGGCCCTCCATAACACCCCGCTACACCCAACACAATCTGCGCATTGTTGCCTTCCCTCCCTCTCTCTTTCTGTCGCTCGAAGATCTCCCTCGCAGTGGCGTGGTATGGCCACCTGTTTGCCCGTTATAATCGTGCTGAGAAGATAGTCATAAATCATAACGCTCCACAATTAATCAAGCTGTCGAGCCCGGGGTCGGGGGTCGCGTATGGAGAGCCGAGAGGTCGTCTCCGCGGTGTGAAGGGTCGCGCCTGTGAGGCACGTCTCTTTGTGGAGTTCTGTCAGCGCAGGAGCCACGAGAACAAAGGAAGAATTTAAGTCTGCCGGGGGGGGAGGAAAAAAGACACAACGGGACTCAGCCTGCGGAGAGAGAGACAGAGAGAGAGAGAGAGAGAGAGAGAGAGAGAGAGAGAGAAGGAGACTGACGCAGGGAGAAGAGAGTGAGAGAGAGAGAGAAAGCGAGGGAGAGAAGGAGACTGAGGCAGGGAGAAGAGAGAGAGAAGGAGACTGAGGCAGGGAGAAGAGAGAGAGAGAGAGAGAGAGAGAGAAGGCTGTAGAGCACAATGAAGCATCCAACTGACCTGTCACCACATCAAGGTCCTCGCCAGCCAGGGACATTATCACACGCCGCCATGCCTACCCACTGACACAGGTCCTGCGGCCGACTATGCTCCCTGCACACCATTTGCATAATTAATAGCCTTTCTGTCCTTCATCCAATCCACTGCCATTCATTTATTTATTTATTTATTTGCTCGCTTAAGACCGATTTGCATGCGCTGTCCGATGTGTCTTTAAGAAAAAAAAGAAAGAGATAAAAAAAATAGGACGTCAGAGTGTTTCAGTGTTTGAAAGACACAACACATCACGATTGCGAGCCGGCTGAAGCTGAGGGGCCGATATAGACCTCTCTAGAACGTGGGTCATGCGGGAACAAAGGTGTGTAGGAGGTGAGTGACTAAACAGAAAAGACACGGCGTCCATTTCACTTCAGCTCCCGTATGTCTGGAACTCTCGCAATGCCCCATTTGTGTAAAATTACACTGAAAAATCCCTCTGACAGTATTTTGTGCGTGTGTGTGTGTGTGTGTGTGTGTGTGTTTCCGTGTCATTGAAAGCTTTCTCTTTGAAACACTGTTGGTTTATTTTTACATGTCTTGGCAGGTGGACGAGCTGTCTGGCGCAGCCGGGGATGAGGGTGCAGGGTGCAGATGGTGGGTTCCATCTAGCTGTCACTGAAATTAGCCCTCGTCACTAAAGGCCCAGTGCAGCCCTGCAGAACAGACATTTCTCTGGACCCGGATCTGGTTCTGAGTGCCTGCTGAAGGCCCGTGTCAGGCTGGGGACACAGGTGGGGCCCAGGGCCACCAGCCCGCCGGCCAATCTGACGTTTCCTGTGACTTCACCCTTTAATCCTAACGACCCATACGACGATATGGAGTATAATGCAATATACTTTACATTAGCAGTTTCGGTAACACTTTATATGAAGGCTCCTACTTAAGAGCGATGTAGATCCTTAATAAGCACTATATAGCACATCCATAAGCACTGCATGAGCGTTCATAAGTGCTTATGTCAATAACCTACTGCATAAGGATCTTGTGTCAGATCACTTGGGGTGTCATGGTAACGTCACTTTTTGTATAAATGTTGATATAACACACCATATGCCTATTTGTGGTTAGACATGCAATGTCTTGCTAAGGTTTTGTTTTGATATATATCAAGGGAAGGCAAAAGGGAAAAGCCTAAAGGTAGGTTCCATCTGTCTAAACGAGGCGAAAAACATTTGATCAAATCGCTCTTTGCATGCAGACACTAGTAATATGAGCCAGGTAAAGGAGTGTTCAGACTCCTTCCTCTCCCTCTTTAAACTCAACTGGTATCGGCGTGCGGTCAGGTGGGGATGTGCACGCTTGACTGCATGTGGCTCCGGTCCCTTTTCAAATCGTCACCGCTTTCTGTCCGTGCAAGACTTTCCACAGCACTCGATGAAGCCGTCGAACGCGTTCCTCGTATTAGGGCGCTGATCCCTCCTCGGCGCGCTGATACGGAGGCGTCGAGCACAGATTGACCCCGTTGGCTGCCTGCTCGGCTGCGGACGCTCGCAGTGATCCTATTCGCTGCTGTGACTTTCATGGTCGGTTGGCTACAAGTTCACGGGCAGCTCAGACTGGAACAGCTTCGTATTTGAGTCGAAACGTACCGCAGACCCTTCACAAACAAGTCGGCGTTTCTAGAATCAAGATGAATCGTGAAAAGATTCAGGCTGAGGATCGACCCAAAATAACAATCACGGCCTATTACAGCGCTAGAGTTCCCCTACCTCTTCTACGTGAATGGAATGGAATATATTATTCTAAAATATTGAAAATGTGAAAGAAAAGCTTCTTTTGAAAAGATTCTTTGATGAAGATTCTGCGGTGAACTGTTGCTTTTGCTAGAGTTATGACTTTTCCTCAACTTCATTTCACTAACAAGAAGCAGACCAACTCTAATAATAAATTATCTCTGTATCTTATCTATTCAGTGGAAATCTCCATCAACCTCAAAGTCAGTGAAGAAATGCTGTAATGAGCTGGCTGATTTAAATCGAGTCTCATTTATTTTTTTAATGCAAAGTTAATGAGGATATTAGTAATTGAATTTAATCTGTGTGTATCTTCTTTAAGCGCGGTTGTTTGCCTTCAAGCACGTTCTATAACTTTAATTGTCCTGGTGTTGTGTGCATTTGTTTTCTGTGTGCGTGTGTGTGTGTGTGATTGTGTATACGTGTGTACATGTGTGCGTGTGTTTTAGGCTCATAATGTGCTTATTTCCCTTTAATTTACAAAATATTTATTTAGATTTGTACAATTATTTCCATAATTAGTATTACTATTATTATATTAGACGATATAACTGTATGATGGGTATAATTGTATGTCTTTAAACACTGCCCTCTGAGAGTAATTACACAGTACCTTACTGTAACAGTCATTCCACAGGAAGGGAGGTGCTGGATTGTGTTAGCCGTGGACACAGCAAGCTTGTCTATGGGTTCAGTATTATTTATGCATTGGCCAGCCAGCACTGCCACTGCGAGAGACATAAAGCCATGTCTGCTTCGTGTGGGTGTACACAAAACAGGCCTTTTCAGCATGCAGATTCCCCTACTATCTTGGGAGTGATCAGTAACAGCGCTGCAGTTAGCCTACAATACAAAACATGCGAAAACCCAATGTTTTTATGATTTAAATTATAACGTCCATATGATTTTGGTAATGGCCAGGTATACCCTGGACTCACTGACCCAGCTCAGCATGAATGACTGTGTGTGCAACAGAGTGAGTACACAACTAATCAGGAGTACTTATGGAGTGAGCAATGTATTGTCTACAGGTAGTGAATGTCAGTATATCTCAGTACTTGCAGACTTGGCCTATCTACCTGGAGTATTAGACTTGTGTTCATGGCTTTACAACCGATCATATGTGAATTGTACCTTATCCAAACTGTAGAGGTGGCCTGTTGTCTAATGGTTAAGGTTCATGACTGGGACCCGCAAGGTTGGTGGTTCGATCCACAGTGTAGCCACGATAAGATCCGCACAGGCAAAAAGAAAGGAATAGAGGACAGGACAGGACAGAAAACCAGAAAATCTAATCTAATAGAAATCGCTGCGTCTCTGTATAAAACCAAACAGAGTTGCAGTAGCTAACTTCTTATACCTTTACCTGTACCTATACCTGTGATACCTATACCTATACCTATACCTATACCGGCTTCCTAGTCATAAAGCAACGACAATCTAGAAGCACCGGAAAGCGGAAGTAAGCTCTATTTATAGCTGACGGAAACTGAACACAGGTTTCAGAGATAATGACCCGGAGAGATCCAAACACCGGGACGAAAATCTGATAGAGCTTCAGACGACGCCAAACGGAAAACAATAGTAGAAACAAATAGAGACAGCCACGAACCATGGCAATTAATGTAATGTAATGTAATGTTCTGATAGTTATATATGTAATGTAATGTAATATCTCTGTGCTGGATTAATCTGAGATATGCTGGCAGTTTCAGCTCAGTCAATCAATCAATGATCCTGTATTTATATCGTACAGTTCATACATCTTAGTGTAAACTATTAAAAGAAATACAGCATAGTGCAAAGAGAGGCAGTGAAATAAGATCAATAAAACAGCAGCTTCTTCCTTTCTACCCTTCTTTCTTTAATTCAATTATTTCTGTTGCAGACGGTCATTTTGTTACACTGAAAGGAAAAATAAGTCTTTTTAATCACATTGGTTTGCAGTGTATCCCCTGTCATGGCGATGCCTGTGGGCTCACAGTCGTGTTTCCGATCTGAAGACTGTCGACTGGGCCTGGTGTCCTGCGGGGAAGCAACGCTCCCGCTGTTTCCCTTATGCGTCCGCCGCGCGCGGCTACGAGCCCCAATCCCATCTGTCGGAGAGACTACATCAGTTAAAAGGGCTTTCAGTCGGGGGAACCACACCATTTGTTGTGAATTCGCGAAAAAAAATCGTCCCTGGAATTATCCGGAAGCGAGGGTGAAATTGCGCCTCGCGCCGCCTTGAAGCGCGGCCGGCGTCTCCTCGCGTTCGCCGCGCGCTCGGCTGACGCCTCCTCGCCCTTCAAAGGAGCGGTTAAATAGCATCCGCTGACCGCTTGCGCGGGGGAGCTTTGATAGGCGAGCGGCGGAGGCTAACGCACCTCTGCCCACGCGTTTACGCGGGGTCGCTTATTGACGCCAATTATTGCTTCCTGAGAGTTTAGACTTCCCCCGTGCCACACATCAAGATTGAGCCGGGGGGGGTGGCGGGACACATCAATCAATCGAAGCCCTTTGTTCGCCGTAGCATTAGCGATCCTGAGTGACATTTAAGTCTTACAAGTGTTTTCGTTCGCCTTTTAGTGCTCCCTTCTTTATGGCTGGAATTCCCTACGTCTCTCTCACTCTCTCTCTCACACACACACACACACACATATACACATACCGGCACACACACACACTCACTTTATCTTTGTTACTCTCCGTGTCTCTTTCTTATACGATTCCGGTTCATCTCAGGGTACAGCTAACTGACGCGCGCAACTGTTGACACGCTCAAAGCACACAACCAGAAACGCACATACCCAACCGTGTGGACCAAAGTAAATATAAAATGTTACATGACCAGCATATAGGCAGACCTTATATAAACTCGTTTTGAAACCAGTGCACCAATGAAAACAGAACCCAGGACAAAAACAGCAGGAGAAAAGAAATAGGGGACAAAGAGACCCAAAAGAGGAACTCATCGTCAAGAGCACAACACCTGTTAAAGACTAATAAATCATTATCCCTGGCTGTTTATACAGTGCTTTATCAATAGCCTCATGCATTTCTCCTTCTAATAGAACCCATTCATTTTGTTCCCTACCCCGTTCCTCTTTTGGGGGGGCAGTTCCCCAGTTGGGCCAGGTTCATGAGGTGGGAAGTGACAGGGTGGGTATGGGGGGTTTTCCTGGAGCACATAGACACCCTTACAATGCAATCCGTGGCAGGCAAGCCCACGGTCAAGTTCACGCCACCAAAACCAGACATTCTGCGTTCAAGACAGCAGCCGTTCACAGCAAACTATGTTTGCAGCAAACAGTTACTCTTGAACGATTTTAAATGAACATTCCATTTAATTTGCCTTTTTAATACAAATGGATACGACTTGCGTCTAACAATGCTAGCTAGCTAATTAATTGCGAGGCTAACAGGAAAGAATTTTGCATATGTTGGCGAATGATAGCTAATGTTACATTACATTAATGGAATTTGACAGAGTTGATTAGACTAAGAAGGAGACAATCCTCCCCTGGAGCAATGCAGGCTCAAGGGCCCAATGGCTGTGCGGATCTTATTGTGGCTACACCGGGGATCGAATCACTGACCTTGCAGGTCCCAGTCATGTACCGCCCTGTAACGTTTGCCATCTTGAACGCTCGTCAGGGTTTGGCATGGTATATGACAATAATTTATTTTTCAAACCATTTGTGGAGTACTGTACGTGGTTACACCTCCCAAGTAAACGGCTATGCAACCATTACCTGTACAAGCTGTCCCTCACAGAAGTGATCTTCTCAGTTCTATCCACCATAATATATGATACGTGACATTGTAGGTTGGGGTGATGGTGTGTATGTATACGCTTTGTGTTCGGACAACGTCCTGTAACTGCCTCCATTACTGGCACCCAAAAGGTCATATAAACCTTGCGCAGGATGCTTACAAACCAGTCTTTCAAGATATGCGGCAGTATTCTTGGTCCAGCTGAGCCCCAAATGCAACACCTGGGCAGTCTTCTCTATCATCACCTCTCTTTCCCTTTTCTTTCTTTTATATATTTAAAGGATTTCTCACGTGAATGCCTTAATAGGCGAGTCGTTCTTGATTAGATATTTCTTTTCTTCACATTTTTAAGTAGTCCCTGAAACCGCCCGTGTCCCGGTCAGAAAGGACAATGATTAGCAAACAATCCGCCCCGTTTCCATTCAGTCCACCTTCCACTCCACCACCCCTCCACCCGCCTCGGCCTTCACTCCACCCCAAAAACCCTGGCCTATTGGCCCCATCCACATCTCTCGCTGTCTGCCCCCTCTGTCTCTGGCCTGCCCATCCCTCCGTTGTTTCAGAAAACACTCCTGGCTGCCCCCACAGCCTCGCCCAGCACTCACAAACCATAGGAGGATAGAAAGCGAGGAGGACATTAGTTTTTTTGGGAGGGGAGACTCAATAGAAAATGGCACTTAAGTGTCCTTGTCTCCCACAGCACCCCCAGACTCGCCCCCCCCTCGCCCCCCGCCCAGGCTCTTTCGCTTCAGAGAGACGGGACACAGGGAGGTCTGGGACGGTGAACTTGAAAGCCACGGCGTGTTTGCGACGGGCTCTCGAAAAACGAGCGTTTCACACCTGAAGCCTTTTCTGTCAGGCCCCAGTGGCGAAACCCTTCACGCCACTTAATTGGCCATTGCCTGGAAGCTCGTTGAACAGAGCCTATTATGGGAGACCCACTCTGCAACAGGCGGCCAAGTACCGCCCACAAAAAGAGCTCTTCTCCCAGATGGGTCCAGGGGTGTTGCGAAGTGACTGGTCACTTCTCCTTGTTGACAGACGAGGCGGGAAGGCGAACGGGAGAAAGGACGGCCGGAGCACAATGGGCGAGCGAGAAGTGTGTGCGTGTGTGTTTTTGTAAAGAGAGTTTTTGGAGGGTCACTTTGTCTAACCTTCATTAGGCGTGAGTGCCGTTGCGCTGTCAATATCGGTAGCGTTGTCATACAGGGTCACAGCATCCGGACTTGGGGGCTCTCTGGTGGGCCGACACTTAGAGAGACTGAGCGGGTGAAGCAGTCCTGCAGTGGCACCCGATGGTACTCTCGCCAGCAGCCCAAGGGCCCATCCACATACTTCTGTACAGTCAAGCTGATGGAAAAACAGGCCATTTGCTCTCTCCTCTCACTGTCTGTCTCTCACCGTCTGGCCTGCCTTCACCGTTTCGGTTTGGGGATCACAGAAGGACTTATTATCTCTGCGCCTTTTGATTTAATTAATTGGTTTATCACATTTAAATCTGTAAAATGACTGTGCCCTCGTCTAATGTTACTCGTCGTAAAGCCATTCTAATTTCAGCTCACCTTGGGCTCTCCTTCTGAGTGCTCAAAGTGTAAAAGTCTGTCTCTCGCTCTCTGGCTCTTGACCCTCTGTGTTCCTACTCTCCCTATCTTTCTCTCCTCTTATTCTCTCTCCCTCTTTCCCTCTCCACATCTCACAGGTCTCTCTCAGCCTCTCTCCCACCTAACCACTGTTTCTCTATCCAGATCTCTGCCAATCTGTTTTCCCTCTCCTTTCCTTCTATCTCGTCACTCGAATGTCCTCTCAACCTGTCTAATTCTCTGTCTCACTGTCCCTTCTTTTAATTTTTTTTTCTATTTATGTATATGCACTTTTCTAGATCCATCTGCCTTCAGCACTAGTACTCCTGACGCAGGCATATCTATGGGCAGCACTGGGGCCTGCCGGTCCATCAGCACCAGTACCTCTACAGCAGGCATATCTATGGGCAGCACTGGGGCCTGCAGGTCCTTCAGCACCAGTTCACCTGCAGCAGGCATATTTATGAGCAGCACTGGGGCCTGCGGGTCCTTCAGCACCAGTTCACCTGCAGCAGGCATATTTATGGGCAGCACTGGGGCCTGCAGGACCGTCAGCACCAGGGTCTTCTTTCCAATTAATTATTTTATCCTTCCTTGTCTCCTTGTTCCTTGACCGACCCAGAAATCGACAGAAATCATCATGTTTAAGAACAAATTAAATGTTCCTTGAAGGAGCTAGGAACCAGGAAGTAGAATTATTGAGCAGGAACACACAAGCGCGTTCCTTTGTGAATGTATGATGTATGAATGATCAACCTGTGGTTCTACCTCTCTTCCAACTTGCATACTCAATAGTAGGCAAGGAAACATCTGAAGCCGGCATATCTATGGGCAGCACTGGAGTCTGCAGGTCTTTCATTGCTATGGCAGGCATATCTACGGCCAGCCCAGAGGCCTGCTTTCTATATTGCATTTGGGACTCCTGGGAATTCCACAGTGATGACTTCAAGCTCTACCCTGGTCCATGAGCATGTAAAAAAGGGGCCGAATGTCTCAGGTTGTGCCGTTTGTTTCTCTTCCACCTGCCTTTTGTCACCACAGAGCGCCGTGTCCAAAAGCCGCACAGGAATCATTCCAGATAGCAGCGCGTCTGCGATTCTGCCCTCAGACAATGCCACCTGTCCTGTGGAAAGCATTAGCTCCGGAGCGTAATTAGCGCAAGCCTGATCCTCTTTGTACGCACTTCACAGCTCAGTAGACGGGGCACCGTTTTAAAGCGGAGCCTGTCAAACAGTGAACCTCACCAAAGCCGCGGATAAACACCGCACAGATCACGCCGCAGCGCCGGCGAGGACAGGGAGCCCTTCTGGAGCGCTTCTGTCAATTTGGGAGAGCTCCTCTCCGCTCTCGATTTGTTTTCACTCCGCTGTCTGTCAGCAGAGCCTTCCCAATCACCACAAAGTTGTGCGATTCCTACGGAGCTTGGACCAATGATCATACAATGAGACACTGACATCCCTCCCCCTTTTGGGTGACATTAACAGTTAAATGTGATTTGTCCGGTGGGGGTTCTGGCCAAGGTTGCAGGGTCAGGATTTGATACCAGACCACAGGGCACGCTGGGACAGTTTCCTTCATGCACACTTCCTTCGACGAAGGCTTAAAACTCGGATATAACAGAGAGAAAAAAAAACCAGGCGCTGTTTCTTTAAGTGGCCATCAGCCTAATGCCACAAAATCCCTAGCCCACCCACCCCGCCTCTGCTCAATCAGGGACGTGTGCAGGCAAAGACCTAATTATGGCTTACACTCTTCCCCACATGCCAGTTGCCCTTTTTCCAGAGAGCGGCAAAAAAAAAATCACCACCTGCATAGAACTACAGCAGATTATTTCATAAGTGATCTGCCATATTCACTTAGAACACCTCAGCAGTCTGCCCTGATGGCTTACAAGGAAAGGAAAGGCACTGGACCCTGAGTGGCTCGTTTTGGCTCATATAATAATGACAAAAATGCTCAGAAATTGATTTGCGGCAGAGCGGTGAGGCTTCTTGAAGGGGGCTATCTCGGAGGCAAGTGACCCGCCTTATCCTTTCCCGTCTCTTCTTTAAAAAAAAATGAATGGTGGTAGTAGCTGTCGGTTGAGTGTCCGTGCAGCTTGCTAATCACACTCAGATGCAACATCCTAATGTGTTGTTCTTCGTCCTTGCACCCACCAGTCTCCAATAAGCATTTAGATAAGCAACTAGTGCACCAGAACACCAATTTCCACCTGGCCTTTGCCAGAGAACTTATAACGGTCGTTAATTTCCCTCAAACAGATATAAAAATAACAAAAGGGACCAATTTGTTCCATTGAAGGTACTGTATTAGCTTCGTTTTGTAATGTTAGCCAGGTTACGGTAAGCAAGTTAACATTACATTGGCTAGCTATCAGCTAGCTAGTAACTGTGGCTCCACTGGAACAGTTTGAAAGATAAGCTGCGAGTAAGCTCAAGGAAGATGAGGAGGAAAAAGTTTATTCTGAAAACTGTGTGTAGTTATGAAATGGAATAGCAGCACTAGTCCTTGGTTAGCAGCCTGGAGCATTACTGTGATGGCCATAAACTAGACAGATAGCAGGTTCAAGCAGTGTTTAAATGGCTTTAAATGTGTGGGAAATTGTTTATTTTTAATTGATTGTGATTTTTTTCAGCGCAGCTTTTTGTGCTTAGTTAGGTGGCTATCGAACTGGCTAGCCAGTATTTAGCCATGGCTAAAGCTGTACTGACCACATGATAAATTACATGTAGTTCATAGTACTCAAACCAATTCTCACAGAACCAAATAACGTAACTACCTATAAATATCCTCTTGATAGAAATGGCCCTAGTAACACCACGTGGAGCAGATAGCAGTTGTTCATGAAGGTTGCACTGTAGATCAGTGACACAAAAAAGATTAAACTTGTCTCCAACAGTAGTTTTATTGAAGGGGCATGAGCATAAACACACAAAGTTTAGCTGTTTTGGTCAGTAAATAACGTACTACACATCACAGCAGTACCTTAGAGGACATTTGTGTCCAAAACAATATACAGAACTAATAATCACATCATTTCTTGCAGTTAGGTGCGTTACGCCCATTTGTACATTACTGTAGATTACAATGGTAGTAACTAGTCTGGGTCTTTAGCCTGAAACATAAGTCTAGATATTTAATCACTGAACTAGTACACATCCAATTGCTATTCTAGCTTCCTTACATGAAAGCACATGCACACACATACACGTGATAAAGAAAGCACCCCAGTACACTATTTTCCCACTGACACAGAATCATGGACAAAGGAGAAACCAGAACCGAGCACTGCAAAAAGAAATTCTGTCTAATAAAATGTTTTAATCTTGTAATTTTCTCTCAATAGAAGATATTAACTTGCTAATAAGTTACAGTTTGCTTACCCCACTGACAAATCACGAAAAGAGGTCTGTCATTTCAATGTTTTCTTTTCATTTTAATGTCTTGACCAACGATGTTTAAATGAAGTATATAATAATAATAATAATAATCTTGAAGTTAATCAAACTGCCTCCCCTCATTGGCACTATACGTGCCTTATCTTAGGAAAAACGACATAGGAATACAATCAAACAGTCAAAATATAAGACTGAAAGATTGACTTATTTTTTGTTTTTTGCAGTGTAAGGGGTGGGAGCAGGCCAGACATGTGCAGATCGGTCTCACTGCGCCGCACAGACAGAACCAGCTGGACCAGGGGTCCGGGATCCAGCTCTTAATGGGCCTATGTGTGCTCTCCTGTCTGCTCATGACAATTACACTGGCTTAATTAGACCAATTAGTTCACTAGTTGTGTGCATCTGTACAGATAGATTTCCCAAAATGCTCTGCTGTAAAATTGCTGAGCATAGTGGACACTCATCCCTTTCAGCAGTAATGTACTGCATATAATTTTAATATTTAATACATAATTCTGAGCGAGTTAAATGGTAGGGAATTAAGATATTAAGAGTGGAGGTAGGAGAAAAACAGAAGCATTCCTCTCCAGCCTTTGAGGGATTGAGTTTGATGCTCTTGGCACAAAGGAAGACACTGTTTGACACCAAACTCTGAAAGACGGCGCCTGACATGAAACAAGCAACAGCACCGAAACAAACCCTCGCATGCTTAACAAACAGAGCTCAGATGTCATTTACGCAGTTCGGGCTTATGGATCGCATGGTCTGGTGTGTCCGCTGCTGAATGGGCGTCGGGACTACGCGTATGTGCGTGTGTGTGCGTATGTGTGCGTGTGTGTGCGTGTGTGTGCGTGTGTGTCCGTGCATGCGCTCATTGAACGCGGCTGTAGCTCGGACCTCCGGGCACTGTGTAGCGCGAAACACAAAAGCACAGTGGGTAAACTGTTGGACCGTCTCAGATATGGATACGGAGGAGGAGGAGGAGGAGGAGGAGGAGGAGGAGGAGGAGGCTTACTTTTATTTTGAAAGATAAGGAGCGGGGCTCTGAGTGTGAATGAGAGTCTGAGACGGGAAGTGGGAGGCGGGTGATTAAACAGGCCGCCGTAACCTGTCTGGCGGGGCGCGGGGGGCCCCTGAGATGGGGCCACAGGATTACGGAGCGGCGGGATAATGCTCCGCTCGCTGTTGGCCCCGCCGTTCCTGCCCTGGATTCTCGGTTCAAAAAAATCAATAACAGCAGAGAGGCAGGGCGTCTCAGAGGGTTTAGTTATACTTACCATCTCTGCAGATAAACAACACGGTGAAAAAAGCACCCCCCCCCCTCCCCTCCCAAATTGGATTAAACACATTTATCAAATTTTCAATTGATCGTAAGAGGCCAACAGAAATTGAATGGCGATGGCGTGAGTATTAATTGAGGTGAAACGGACCCAGCTCAAGACACAGATCTTTTCTGAAAAGACAGGCAGTAGCGTTACAGTAAATGTTAAAATGGAGAATGGGGGGGTGGGGGGGTGTAAGTGATCTGGCAGGTCGAGATAGGGAGGGCTTCTCTGTCCTATCAGAATCGATCCATCCCGGCGAAACAGGCCTGACATCGAACGGTGCATATGTAACACCCCCTCTCCCACCCTCACCCCCCCTTAGCAGGGCTCTGGCACTGCCTGCCGCCTGGGTCACTGTTTCCACGGTCACTGGGTCTCAACGTGCTGCGCTGGGGGACCCGCCGACCCCGAACCGCCCCCGAAGGCGCGGTCGCAGGAACCACACAACCAACATGACCGCGCGACACCCTCTGGGCTGCACACGCTCAATTGAGGCTAGTTTACTGGCGGCAGGGTACACCCTGCCTACCGCACCCTGTCTTTTCTCTCCCTGTTTTAATGGACGGAGGGACCAGGGAGAGTGTGAGGGCATAGTTCAGCTTTGACTGGCATTTCTGTGGACTTTGCAACCGCCGTCACCTGTTCAGCTGTGCCGACTGAACTTGGAATGGTACGCCCCCCCCCCCCCCCCCCCAACCCCAACCACAACACACACCCACACACCTCCAACCCCCCACTCAACCTCGCCAGTAAAAGAAAAACCTTACCTCCCGCGCTGTCTGCGGTAAAATAATCTGCTTACATCATTAGGCTAAGCTCGCTGAAACTAATTACCAGATGTAGCCTCTCTCTTTCCCCCTTTTTTGTCTGCCCGCCCTTCTCCTCGCTAGCGCCCCCCTCCTCAGACGCCTCCTTATATACAATAAAAGCTGTTCGCTAATAACGGGAAAGCCAAAAGAAAACTCCTTCCCCCCCCATTCAAGTCAGACCCTATCTAAATCCATGCGCGGCCCTCTTCTTTATACGCCGCGGTCGCGCGGGGGCTAATAAGGTGCGCCGCGAAAAATGAGAGAGACAGCGAGGGAAAGTGAAAAGCCGAATGAATCGAGGCAATTGGGGTCCCGTCTCATTTGCACTTGGGAAGGTTTTTTAAGGGCCCGGTTTAGCTTATCACATTATTACCCATTTAGAGATTGTAAAAAAGGTGTCTGCATGCTTATTATAGTACTGTTGCATGCTGTGTGTGCAAACATAGGTTCTCGTCTCCCCTCCTCTTTTAAAACCCATCGCTGATGTCCAGCGCGGAGCGTGCACACACACACACACACACACACACACACACACACACACACACACACACACACACACGACAAATGAAAGAAGAGTTATTCAAATCATAGAGAGGCTATTTTCTGTGCGAATGGTGGTAATAAGAGATAAACATGTTAACTCATTACTTTGCGTGCAAAAATGTTATCTTCACAACGTGCGTACGTTCCCAGGCAGGTCAACCTCCTCACATTTCTTTGTCAAGCATCCTTTCAAATGTAATGGCAGAACTAATGTGTGTGTGTGTGTGTGTGTGTGTGTGTGTGTGTGTGTGTGTGTGTGTGTGTGTGTGTTCACATAATTTACCGTCTACACACATACATAATTTACAGGCTACAGTTTCTACCAATTGACGTTTTAAATTAGATGTTTTTTATAGTTTTCATTTTCATATATTTTACTTTATATACTTCACATATATTGAATGAATATATACGGCTTTTGTGCGTAGGGGTATTCTCACGGACACAAAAACAGTACTGCAGATGTAGGCCTACCTACAGTTACAGCCTATGTTTTTAACAGTCCAGAAAGTGGTTGAACGATAAGAAAAATAAATATTACAATATATGTATTACAATAAATTATGAACATTACGCTATATGTCATGTAACAACAACGAAATAATAAATAGCAACATGATGACGTTTAAGTAAAAGTAAATGCATATACATAAAAAGTATAATGATTAAATAAATGTAACGCTAGTATGAGTTAAATAATATGCTTTTTGCACGTTGCCTCCGTTTCAATTGATTGTTTTCCAGGAGAAATGTTTGCAGCATTAACATAGTAATCATGAACTAAAAAAATTAAATCTACATATTTCAGGAGCACATTTATTTTACTTAAACTATAGCATATTTCTAGCTTGATTTATATCATATTTACATTAATTTAAGCGCATAGTGCAAATAGAAATAGCAGGATCTACAATCACAGGAAGCTACTGTGGTACTCTTTATTAAGGTTATTGTCTATATCTAAATTGTATACATGTATACGTATTTCATATTCAAATTAAAATATATAGCTACTGCAGTATCTAAAGAGGCGAAATGGACCCGAAATATTGTTTTATCTCACTAGTTTGGTTATACATAGCCTATTAGGCCTACCCAGTGTAATTCTATTTCGAAGTACCTTATAGGCTGTTTATTCCAAACGATTAAACACAAAATGCATTTAGTCGCCTACCAGGAGCCGTCATACCCCTATAAATAAATTAATTCATTAACACTTTACACCATGCGAACGTGCCTGTTTTTTTTCTTATCAACCTCCCGGCAGAATTTGTGATTCGGAGCAGTCATCTACGTGATAATAATCTCATTCACAATACTAACAAACGCGGGACTCCCACTTATTTGTGAGGCAAATTCGGTGTGATGCCGGCCGCAGAACGGGAAGCAGAAATTCGAGATGGTGTTGATTGATAAATTGACAAGTTAATTTTCAGGCGGATAATAAGAGTAAAGAACCAGCGGGATGGTGGGACAAGTGCGCGGACTTGTACACTACCTTGTGTGCAGTGCCATCTATCTTTAGCAAACAGAACAGCAGCCAGACACCGCGTACACAGCAATGTGAAGTTCTTCCCGCTGTTCTGAAGATCTAGTTTACATTTGTAGATGGAAGATTGGCTTATTGTGTTTTGATAGTTGCTAACGAATAGCAGCGGAATTGACCAACCGTTTCTCTCTCTCTCTCTCACTCCTTCTTTTTTAAATGCAGTTAAATTAAATTTGCTGTGATTGTCATTTGGACTAGGCCTACTTTAATTTGAAAAGAAAGGCTACATAATTATTCATTAATAGCCACCTCGCATTTTATTGAGTAAATAAAAGCAAACAAAATTAGCTTTATCATCGAATTTCTAATCTTCTTGCCTACCTACAAGTGACACTGTAAATGCTACTGTGTCTTGGAAAGCAATAATAACAGTAGTAACAACGGTTAGAAAAGAGGAATGCCTACGGACATGTATGTTATTTGAAGAATTTAAAGAGGGTTTACATATGAGTGTATTTAAACATATTCCAAACACTAATAAATGTTCAGACATATCCAAAACGTTCGACAAAGTAGCCTACATTTATTGTCAACGCTGGCCTAATAGTAGTTCTATAAGCAGTTATTTATTCAAACGGACTGCAACTTTCATATATTCAATATTGTAGTATGTATGTGCTGTTCGCAGCTTAATCTTTTTAATGGAGACAACATAGGCTATTGAATATATGTAAAATCATAAATCGTGAAAACAACAGACACCCCACCCCAGTACAACTGAACATAGGCTACCATATACATCTTATTTTACTAACGATAAAATTACTGTGAGTAGGCTATAATGACCCCTGCCAGTAAAACTACACATAATGCATTACGAGGTTTTCGTTGTTAATAACGACAGTTGCTCTGGCAGCTAAATATTGGATGAACTGCGGTATGAAGTTACCAGTTCATTATCAGTGACTGAATACATTCCGGCATTACCTGTTACCCGTTATTGCTATACTGTGCCTTATGTTTATATACGTAATTAACGCCCCCTCTGAATATTACACACTACAACTAGCAGACCTTGCAATTTGTTTTCAAACTAAATACTGTATTCCCAGAATGCACCTATGGATTGCGATCGCTCACGTGTGCGCGTGTGCATATATGCGCGGGCGCGCAATTAAACTATATTGTATCTGTTCT